>NC_067472.1:10768479-10920979 GCF_947179515.1 Apodemus sylvaticus | reverse complement strand
CTGGCCAGGAAGCTAACAACAAAGGTGAGTGAGGGTTAAAATAGGCTCCTAGCCAACTTGGAAATTGGGTTTTCTTGGTCATATCAGAAAAACGGATTCAGTGCCACACACACCTGGTCATTTGTGTCTTAATTGAATCACTGGATCTTTCTTTTTCCCTGTGCTACAAAGAACAGAAGTTTAATGGGATTTGAACATTTCCAGCAAGGTGGCACAACCTCCAGCTCTCTCAGAAGAGGTAATTGACAAGATTGAATTAAACCATCATTATGGGAAAGGTCTGAGTCCCAGAAGAAATGTGACCAACACTTCTAAATCAGAATGTTCCTCTTCCCCTTATACCTAAGGTGAAATGCCACCGAACCGACCCTTTGGGTATGTGTCCAGAACACATGGTTAAACATGATTCAAGCACATTAAATGCCTACCTAAGTCACATTTATCATTGCTTGACTTCATTATCTCTGTTTTGACCTACATGTCCCTCTCCTTTCCTTTCTTAATGTGACTTTTCTTTGGAAGAATCCCTTGAGTGACAATAGGCCTTTGTATTTCACCTGACCTCCTCTGAGGAAATGAACCATCATTTCACTCTCTTTAAAAAAAAATGGGAAAGGAATAAAGCCCCTTTAGATTTCTCAATGTATGCTCCTAAATTTTAATATTATAATTAAATACAGGGTATAAAATACAGATGAAGTGTCTGGAAATTGTGACCTCCTGGGGACAGAAAGATGGCTTAGTGGTAAACAGTATGTCCTGTTCTTGCAGAAGAACAGTATGGACCTCCTCACAACTCCTTGAAACTTTTGCCTCCCATTGGCACCTGAATTTACACAAATGTACACACACACACACACACACACAAACACGATAGCACAAATTAACAATAAATAAATAAATCTGAAATAAATAATGATGTTCTGACACTTCTTTGATATATACTCAAAACTTACAAAATTTTCCTATATTACTATTTGAATTCTGTGGTTCCAAACCAAAACCAAAATGTAGATGAATAGCTAGCATGTTCAAATTCTACAATTCTAGATTATTGCCAAATTTTAATGAAAACAAAATTATCCTGGTTTCCTGTTGACCTCTACAAGAGAAGGTCTTTGTGGTAGCTTGCATTCCGGTGATCTGAGCTAAAGCACTTTCAGCTTCTGGGATGAAGTTAGAAATCATCTTTAGGAGCCTTCCCTGTGGTCTCAGGACAGCCTGTCTCTATGTCTCCAGCTCATTATGAAATACCACAAAGAAGGAATGCGATGTTGTTGCTGATGGCCAAAGCACTTCTTTTGATGGATGTGGATTGTGTCTCCTCTAATTGTGGGAAGTTCCCTGCATCGCAGTTGTGAGGGAGGATCTGTGACCTCAATATAATTGTACTAATGAATCAATTCCAAGCATCAGGGACATGGTCTATCCATGACAGGAAAAAAAAAAGAGTCTCAACGATTTGTTAGGTACTAATGAGCAAAGTGGGAGAGCACTTGTAAACTCCTGGCTTCCCATAAATAGCAACAGGGAGGAAACAGAGTACAGCAGAGCGTCACGGGCAAGAAGCTCTTTCCTGCCATGCCTGCTCATTTGAGTTTATCAGTGGTAACATGATTTACAAGCCTTTGCGGCTTTGGAACAAGTGAGATGCCTACTTCACTCTGTCTCTGACAGACTGAAGGAGATGGATGTTTAAAAAAATAAATAAACTGTCTATGGTGTGTTGGCTTTTCAAGAAAGTTGGATAATAATGAGCAAAACCTTGCCACTAGGTAAGAGATATTCTGAGTGAAATTCCCTGATTCAGTATCCATTGTTGCTATATAGGGTATTTCTTGGATTAGCAAAGTTATTTTCACCTAGCTACGGCTCTCTTCCTTTACACACCGTACTTGAAATTTTCCTTTTCCCATGATGTATCTTGTGGGACAAAGACTAGTTATGACTCCACTGTCATTTCAGTTTCTTTTGAAAATACATGACAAATTTGTATTTCCTTGAGAAATCTTAATTGTTCTGATTCCTCTTTCTGTGTGTTTTCCTACATGGCACAATCTTTCCATCCGTGTGCTTGATTACCGCTCTGTTCCCTTCCCGCACAGACCTTCACGCTCTGTCTCATGCCCAAATTCTGCCTTTATAAAATGGGTTTGAAAGGGTTAACTCAGAAACATTGGAAAGATCATGGAACACTTGTCCCTCCCAGAAGGGAGAGGCTGAATTATGTTCCTCAGGTCCCTGCGGCTAAGGGAGGCCCAGAATTATTCCAGAGACAGTTGACCACCTACCTCCTCCCCTAACAGCCAATTAGTTTAAAGGTAACACTGTTCTGCCAACCATGTTACGCCTAATGGCAGCTGCCCTGAAGACGGTATAAAGGCCCATGTGCAGGGCAACCCCAGCATACTGGATATTAAATAAAATTCCTCTTGCATTCCCGTCTCCACTTGGTTCACTCAAAGATCTCCCCTAAGTTAAGGCTCTTCAGAGTCTTACAGGTTCATCTGAAGCCACACAGCCATCTTTAACTTCTTTTGTCTTAACTTCTTTTGACGAGTAAGACTCATTTCACAGTTTTATTTTGACGGTCATTCAAAATAAAGATTTAAGTATGATGATAACTGACTCTGGAATCAAGCATACCGAGATTTTTAATTGTTTCACATTTACTACCTGTGTGATCTTGAGCCAGTTTCTAACTCCTCACTATAAGCACTAAAAATAACCTTAATTGTTTCATGGATTGAATGAAACATCCTTCTACCAAACAGCTATGAAAAATGCCAATAAAATTGGAGGGTCTCAACACTTCCCTTCCTTCTCTTGGCTGGAGATTACAGTCCTTCCAGGAAAGCACCAATCTTCATGGCTGTAGAACTAATTGCACAAGACTTCCAGTTTGCTGAGGAGCGGAACACTACTCTATTTTCTATTCCAGAACAGTCTGTAGGATAGTTACATAAAACCAGCAAGGTGATGTGTCTCTCAGAAGAACTACATGCACAGAGTGGACGCTGTGTTTCTTCTGCTGTCTTAGAACCAAGGGTGTTGCCAAAACCAAGGGTGAATGTCACCTTGGCATCACACAGAAGGAAAGGTAGATCACCCTGTGAAGTCTAAGTATAATTTTAAACTCAACAGACACATGAGTGTTAGACTTTTAAACTTTTTCTGAAGTCTATTGAGCCACAGTTTTCACATCTGTAGAATGGAAGTAGCAAGAGTCCTTTGTGATGAGTAAACCTAATGAAGAAACCAATGTGATGTGCTTCAAAAACCAAACATTCAAAAACCCTTAGCCATGGCCAGCAGAGATAATTGCTGAATGACTGCCAACCCTGTTCCCCAGGAGACGTTTTTCCTGGCTGGGACTTCATTAATTCTATTACCCAGCTCACTTGCAGATGGAGCTTTTCCTCTATTTGACCTTGCTTTGTAATGCTGATGCAGGCAGCTGAGTAGCATTAGCCTTCTGAAACTTTCTCCCATTGCCCTTTAGCAACACCATCAACTATTCCAGAAGGATTCCTGAGTTTTTCTCACCCCTCTCCAAACCTTCCTAACTGTCCCCCCCCCTCTCTCTGTGTGTGTGTGTGTGTGTACTTGTGTGTACTTGTGCGTAGAAGCCAGAGGTCATTCTCAGGCATCATCTGTCTAACACCATCTAACTCCTCTTTTGACATGGGATATCTCACTGGCCTGGATCTCACCAATTATGCTAGGCTGGCCATCCATCCATCCCCATGATCCTCCTAACTCCACCTCCCAAGTGCATACCAACAGGCCTAGCTTTTTTTTTTTTTCCTGAGGATTCGGGAGCTGGAACTCAGCTCCTCATGATTATAAGGCAAGTATTATAAAATTTGATTCTCTCTCAAGACTTCCTGAATATACTCTTAAATAATACCACTATTTCCACTATCAAATCTTTGAGAGTGAAAAGAAAAAAAACCCACATTTCAATTCTGACTATTTCACCATAAGACAGTTACTCCAAACACTTGCATGTGTGAATGAGCGCACACACACACACACACACACACACACAGTCCCCTTTCAAATAACTTATTTTTGCAAATAAAAATCCTCTGAACAGTAGTCTCTGGGTATGACTTGTATAACTATGAAGGCAATTTTGAAAGTTTTGGTGAAAACTCAAGGTATCAGGCAGAGTCCTTCATTTGGTTGCTACTGACAGCAGATCACTGAAATTCTTCTAAAGTACCACAGGCATGCATGATAATAGCTGTCTAGATACAGCAAATAGATATAAGCAAATGATTGGTGTTACAGCTGTCTCCTGTCATTCATTTAAAAGAGACTCTCTCAGAGGCTGACTATCTTTGTTCAAATATAAATTTAACTGGAATTTAGTTGCCATGGGATGAAGGAACCTGGAATAAATCAGTCAGGCTCAAGCAGGATTGCCAGTTAAGAGAAATATAATGGCTGGGGCTCAATTTCTTACTGACATAAAATGAAAAGGAGGATGAAGAACCTACAAATAATTCTGCTATTATCAAAGGCTCCACACGAGCCTTTGATAATAGCAGTAAATGTGAGTGTCTTTGTTCATTAGGCAGATACTACTAGGTGGGGAGGATTTAACTTAGTAACTAGGAAATTATTTATGTGATCATGGTTTGATTTGTAGATTTTTACCTATTTTCCCCAACTCACCAGTTACTTAGAAAATGTCAGTGTGTTCTTCTCTCTGAACACAACCCCTCAGAGGGACACTCTATCAAGTCCCCACCCAACCACTCTGATAATGCTTGCCTAATGATCCATTCTTGCATCCCTGATAACCTCTTTGATAGTTTGGCCGAAACCTCTTTGATCAATTAATTTTAGTTTCTCCATCAGTCACCAATACTATTCTTGTAGTTCATGTGAGAGACTATTGATCATTTCCTTAATTTCACAAAAGCTTTTGCCTTATTCGATTGGGACTTTCCTAGTGTGCCAATGCAAACCTATTTACTGAGGTATTTGAGGGGATATTATGTGGTTCTCTGTCACACAAGAGGCTCCACCAGAGACAAAATCAGACTTAATCATGTCTTTAGAAATAGTGACGATTTCTATGTATACTAAAAACTGGATTCCTGGGGTAGGAAGTTCAAGTTTCACAAAAAATGAAGGATTGTCTAACTTGAAGTGCTGGTTTCTACTTCTGATGTTTAAATTTTGTTGCAGTTTGTGGGAATTCAAATGAAGTATAAACTGAGTGAGCAAAATTCAAAGCCATCCAGTGGAGTCTTTCTCTAGTCAGCGATGTTTCTCAAGAGTTAACCTATCATTTCATGAATGTTTTTATTTACAAAACAAGCCTTTAGCCTAGATAGTTGGTAGCTAGACTTGGTAGCATCAATAGTATTGCTATTTCTTGAAGTTAAACTTTAACTTCATATTAATTCATTTTAAAGATATTTCGATCTTTAAAATAAAAAATTGAATCAAGAACAAATAAACAAACAAACACCAACAAAGAAAAAACATGGGGCTGGAGAGATGGCACAGTAGTAAAGAATGGACACTGTGCTTCCGGAAGACTCAAGCTCACTTCTTAGCATTCATGTTGGGGCAGCTTCCAGTGGCCTGGAACTTCAACTCCTAGATCCAACATTTTCTTCTCGTGAGTACTACCCTCGAACATCCAGACCCAATACAGTCAATACACACGTACACATAATTTATTATGGAAACAGAATTATTATCAAATCATTACACATAGATAAACAACCTATGAGATGGAAACCATGTATTAATGCTGAAATCAAAAGTTGGCTCAGCAAAACAAAGGGTGTTGCTGTGTTCTAATTTACTCTGCTGAGTCACAAGAATAATCTAACATCATTAAGATGACAGCCCATGACTGACAAGGGCTTCCATGATGCACCCAAGAAATCCAGGCCCAGATCCTACTCCCACCAGTTTTCATGCTTTTGAGTTCCATATGCATGCAGATGGACGCTGTTCCGATGCACTCCACCATAGTGGACAGTCTTCATCGCGAAAGGACTAGAGTTTTCTTCTTGTCATGATGAAATACACACATGTAAAATTTACTATCATTTAAATTATGCAACTAGTGTCTATAAGCACAATCATAATGAGCTTTTCATCATCCCAAATAAAACTCTGAAGTCATTAGATGATAACTGTGCATTCTTCATCATCCCCAAATTGCAAGGAACAGGATGATACTTTCTGCCTGTGTGAATTTGTCTATTCTGAATTCTTTAATAAAATAAAATGGGCTAAAATTGGAAGTCATTCTTCAATATTTTCTTGTTACAACCTCCTCCCACTGTTTCCTAAGCCCCATGTAAACTACCAATCCACAGTTATGATCTGTCTTGTGTTTATACCTTTTAAAAAGGACACTATGCATAAATGTTGCTGCAGCCAATATTAATGGGATCTGCTCCTTCCTTGATCTCTTACTGAGATTTTGGGGCCTTTTCCTGCCTTATTCTCACAGCTTCCACTCTGTCTAGGCTTCTCTCTTATAACTCATCAGCCCACAAACACTTGAAATATAAAAAGTCACTTGTCCTTGTCCATGCCTCGATTATCTATGACACCAGGCAGCATCCCTCCAATGTAAACCAAAAAGGAAAGAAAATAGTAAAATAATACCTAAAATTAAATCTTTTCAATATACTTAAGTCCGAATTCATGGTGATTCTCTCTTGCCTAGCATAAAGTCTTCTGATTCACGTCTTTCTCTTCTTCTCCCAAACTTTCTCTCCTCAATTTATATCAACAGATCAATTTATACCAAATTTCTAAAATCATTAAGACATGTCTTTGCATATAACTATTTTCAAGCTTAAACATATATAGAACTTTAGATTCCTTCCCTTTAACAGATTCTACCATCCTTAAGCACTCAGGGAGAACCTGCTTAGTTCTTGAATGTGCAATTCCTCACTTTGAGCCTCCATTCTTGTGCTGTGTGTGCAAGTAAACAATGCAGCCTTTTAAAAATCAATTAACATGGTCTCCTTAGTTCTAGACTCAAGCTCCTCAAAGACTATAGCTATGGGGTAGGAGAGATGGCTCAGTCTTTAAGAGCATGTATTGCTATTACAGAAAGCAAAATTCAAAATTAAGGTTTCCAACATCTACAGCAAGAATCTCACAACCAGCTGCAATTCCAACACCAGGGAACTGAATGCCATCTGCAGAAGTCCAGGCCTCCATTGGCAACTGCTCTAATATGCATGCAACCACATAGAGACATAGACACATACCCATTATTTAAAAACAAAACTAAATCTTTAACAAAGAATGAACTGTGGTTGTTATGTTATTTACATTCTGCATCTGTCCTAGTATCAGGCAATCTTTTGCAGACCATAGGCTACAAATACATTTTTTATTTTTATCTTAATTACTTATATCTCAAATGGTATTCCCCTCTGCAAACCCCTATCACCTTCTCCCTCCCCCTGCTTTTATGAGGTGTTCCCACACCCACCCACCCACTCCCGCCTCACCGTCCTAGCATTCCCCTACACTGGGGTATCCAACCTTTGTAGAACCAAGGGCCTCTTCTCCCACTGATGCCAGATAAGGCCATCCTTTGCTACATATGCAGCTGGAGCCATGGGTCCCTCCAAGTGTAACTCTGGTTGGCGGTTTAGTCCCTGAGAGCTCTGGTGGGGGGGGGGGGGCTCTGGTTGGTTGATATTGTTATTCTTCCCATGGGGTTGCAAACCCCTTCAGCTCCTTCAGTCCCTCCCCTAAGTCCTCCATTGGGGTCCCCATGCTCAATCTGATGGTTGGCTGCAAGGCATCTGCATCTGTATTGGTCAGGCTCTAGCAGAGCCTCTCAGGAGACAGCTATATCAGGCCAGAAATACTTATGGCGAACATAATTCAATCTTAGCTGAGTCGAACCTTATCTCTACTGTCAATGAAGTATATGTCTGGCTTAGCAGATGAATACCGTAAGCGTAGAGAGTCTGGCTCACTTTAATGTGAAAACCAAAACAGTATTTTAAATAACGGTTCTGTGCCTATGTCCACTGACAGACTCAATGGCTGATGTGAACATTGTGCATCTGTTAAAGCACTAAAGAGAGTCCCTGGGTTTAGCATCCTCAAGGGCTCTATTGCTGGACTAAGTTTCTAACCACATTTCTGATATTGCTCTATGTAAGGATCACCTCATCATACACTTAAGGTGTGTTCTTTGCCTTGAACGACTGCCCACAGTTGGGGGGCCTCTTGCCCTAAATGCACCCCATCAGTTTGACTGCCAGAATGAGTTCGTACAAGGAACTGTTCAGTTCAGCATCCTTGTTCTTGAAGTCTTCAGTTTGTATCTTCTCACTGAGGTGGGTAGGTCCTAGACCTGGAAACCACCTATAGAATTCTTTTAAGAATCATAAATCCAGAAACCTATACTTTAAATTGAGACCATTGAAAAAATAATTATTTTATTTTATTTTATTTTACTTTTTAAAAAATGGATCTCAGCTTTACATTTCAGTTCAGCAATTTTCTTTCTCTCTAGCACACACAAGTATCTGACTGAAGAAACACTTCATGCCAAGCCTCAAGGGTTGATGAAAGAAGGAAAAGAAGCCTGCCTTGTAGGTCTCAAGAGCCTTTATTTACTACAGTTGTGAACAGTAGTGTGTGTCCCTTGAAATCTCCTTCCTACATCCCTGCCAATACTGATATTGTTACCGTTGCTAATGCAATGCAAAGGCCGAAAGGTTTTACTGGCACAAGCGCTGACATACTCTCAGTGCCACCGGCAGAAGGCTAAGCAGAACAAAAGGAAAACCTCACATGTGTCAGACGAATTCTCATGCAGCACACACAGGAAGACTCAAGGGCTCCAGCTACTATGACATACCAGTTTACACAGTGTTATCTAGGGAACAATTATATGCCGGAAATATTTGCAACACAAGAAAGACAAAAGGACAGAGAAAATGACATATATTAAACAACCCCTGGAAAGTGGAGTGCTCGGCAGGTAGGAGGCCCAGCATTCCTGACAGCCCCTGCTGCATTTGTGTCTTCTTTTCAAGCACTGTTAAAATTACATGGCCTTTCACAGATGAGCCCAGGTGATTCTTAAAATCAGAAGGCAGAAGATGGATTAGGGAAGCTACTGAAAGCAAAGTAGAAAGAAAATACAGACATTATATATGGTTGTTATGGCAACCAAATGCATGTCCAGGTCTCTGTCTCATTCTTTCCCAACTCTCCCTATAATCCTGTTCTTAAATTAATAACCTCTGGTAATCCTTTTAAGTTATTCATCAAGATGAAAGAAAGCGGTGACTCTTCCTTATTAGTGAAAACTGCAGTCACAAGGAAAGTATATTTTCTAAATGGGCAAAAAGTAAAAAAGATGACTGGAAATCAAAAGGACATCAAGCAATCACGGGTGCAAAAGTAATGGAAGTATTTTCATGAAAGATTCTTCACAGTAGTGACTGTTAAATGCATGCTGGAGTGATAGAGACTGAGACAGACACAGGCAGACAGACAGACAGACAGACAGACACATGCACACACAGAGAGACTTGGGGGAAAAGTCAGATAAGTTTATAGATTCTTTTGCACATGTGTTCTGTTGAGATCTTTAAAATAGAGTGGGAATGACAGAATGGTAGAAAAAACAGTTAACCCTATTTTCCGAGGCAAGCTGGTGTTCCACACAGCCCATGGCAAATAAAAACCAAGTAGCACACTGCACAGTATCTAAGTGCATAAGCAGTTCAGTTTGCTTATACTTGGGGCAGTAGTTTCTGACATTGGTTCATACAAGTGCAGGTCTTAAGAAATGGGAGGGCAGGTTAAATGGCAGGGCTTGGTGAAGGATAACTAGCACTAAAGAAAATGCCACATGTATAAGCTTCAGTAAGATACCTTGACAAAAAGCAATTTGGGAAGGAAAGGTTTATTTGGCTTATGTTTCCATCCGTTCATCATTAAAGGACAGGAACTCAAAGAGGGCAGAAGCCTGGAGCTGAGGTGAGTGCTGATGCAGAGACCATGGAGGGGGCTGACTAGTGGCTTGCTCTCCATTCCTGCCTCAGCCTCCTTGCTCACAGAACCCAGGACGACCACTCTAGGAGTGGCACCACCCACAACAGACTAATCCTTCCTCATCAACTACTAATTAAGAAAATACTCTACGGGCTTACCTACAGCCAGATTATAAGGAGATATTTACCCACATTCTCTCTTCTGAGATCTCTATAGCTTGTGTCAAGTTCTAGTAAAAACTAGCCAATGCAGCAATCTACATATACAAAAACAGTTTCAATGAAGTTACCCTCTATCAGAATGACAGTGACCCAGGGACCATAGGCTGCTAAATCAAAATCCCGTGGCTAGAGATGGGCTACTTTATTTTTAGTCATTGGTCGGTGGGTTTCCACAGATCCCTTAACATCATAGACTAGTACCGTTGCTCTTGATTACACTAACAAACTTGATGGTGAAACCCTATTGGCAAGAACATAGTATATTTGAGCCATAGAAGCCATAGAACATGGAATAATGAAGCTGGTATTCAATTAGAAGCTTCATCACTGTTAGGTAAATTTCATAGTTCTATGAGGTGCTATTTATGTCACCAGGAAGAAAAGTAATTAGCAATATTACCTAGGCCTTAACCATAGAAGCTACAATAACTGATATAATAGCAAATATTATGTGAACAACTTTCTGTTCAAACTTAAAGGCCACTCCATATAATGAAAATTATGCCTGATACCATTAAGTAGACTCAAACCCCAGGGCTGGCTAGGTTGTAGACCCTGGAGGTGACATTAGCATTCTGTTAAATGCAGATGATAGCTAGCTGCCCCTTAAGCACATATGTTTATACACACAGATTAGCGCATCTCACAGATCCTCGCAGAAGCTTCTCTTGCAGTAGATGGTAATTAACACAGAGCTCCACAACTGCTCAGAGTTCAGTGACTGAGAAGCTAAGGAGTTTTGAGCTGTTATCAACCTGAAGAAAGGCTCAGGTGTCACCCTAGAGGAAGAGATGGAAAGATGGCCAGAGCTAGCGAAAATCAATGTCTGCAGGGAAATGGCAATGCTGAACATGACAAGGATGTTAAGCACGGGCATTCTCATCAGCGTGACTTCATAGATGAGACCTACACAAGGTGAAGCCACGTGAGATCCCAGGATGACCAGAGAGGGGCATAAAGCCCGCCCCCAGCTGAGGAGCGACTGGCAACTCATGGCTGCTAGGGAGACAGAGTCATTTTCTTTCAGGAATACAGAACCTGGAAGTCTCCACATGCACTAGTACACACATGTATTCACAGGTGTCATCACTGGACTACATAGCAAAGAAAGAAAGAAAGAAAGAAAGAAAGAAAGAAAGAAAGAAAGAAAGAAAGAAAGAAAGAAAGAAAGAAAGAAAGAAAGAAAGAAAGAAAGAAAGAAAGAAAGAAAGAAAGAAAGAAAGAAAGAGAAGGAAAGAAAGACAGAGAAGGAAAGAAAGAAAGAAAGAAAGAAAGAAAGAAAGAAAGAAAGAAAGAAAGAAAGAAAGAAAGAAAGAAAGAAAGAAAGAAAGAAAGAAAGAAAGAAAGAGAGAGAAGGAAAGAAAGAAAGAAAGAAAGAAAGAAAGAAAGAAAGAAAGAAAGAAAGAAAGAAAGAAAGAAAGAAAGAGGGAAGGAAGGAAAGAGATATGGATGGGGTGGGGAAGGAAGGAAGGAAGGAAGGAAGGAAGGAAGGAAGGAAGGAAGGAAGGAAGGAAGGAAGGAAGGAAGGAAGAAGGAAGGAAGGAAAGATGGAGCTCATGTTTAAAAACAGCATGATGAGGTGCTGGGAAGGATTTGAAGAG
This sequence comes from Apodemus sylvaticus, assembly GCF_947179515.1. Taxonomy (NCBI): domain Eukaryota; kingdom Metazoa; phylum Chordata; class Mammalia; order Rodentia; family Muridae; genus Apodemus; species Apodemus sylvaticus. Next base: position 10,909,131 of record NC_067472.1, on the reverse strand, counting down.
GATGGGATGGGGGTTGATTTGATCAAAGTGCACTATATAAGTATATGAAAGTGTCAAACAATAAAAATAATTTTTAAAAATATAACTTTGAATGTGTCACTCTCTTTCAAAAAGCATTCCTCTGCCAGATTGCATCTTTACTTTTTGTTTTTGAGAATCAAAAGTCACACAGATGGAGCACTATAGGAGCTTGAATGAGGAAAGAATGGAGACTCTGACTGACTGGGGAAGTGACGTGTCCAAAGTCACAGCTGGCATTACAGTGGAAAATTAATAATAATATCCAAAGCTTACAAGATGCTTAGATATGGCAGATGCTGTTCTAAATGTCTCATAGTTCGGTTAATAGTCACAACCACTTATTATTACATCAAAGTTAAGTACATACCAGGAAACAGAGAACGGAGGGAGGCAAGCACCATTCCCATGATTCCTCAGCCAGTGAACAAATGTGTGACAGGTCTCAGAGACAGGCCACCTGATTTCTGGAGTCCTAGTCTCAGCTCACCAGTACACAATAACAGCCATCCTATACCCCATTCCGTTTACTCTTTCTCTCCCATTCACTACTTACAAAATCATTTGGGAAGATTAAACTCTGACTATCATCATTGAAAAACGTATTCCCTTCCAAACTATACACATGAACCAACCAAGACCAGCACCATGGCCGTGCTCTCCCACACTAAAGATCCCAGTTGTGACTGGAAACGGAAGTGCTCTACCAACAGGCTTCTTCAGTACTTCCTGCCAATGGATTCCACAACCTCCTCATCAGAGGTCTTATTTCTACATCGTATCTTTCAGCATGGAGAGTAGTCATCATTCCTCCAACCCAGGACAGGCAAAGGAGAAGTATGGACAACAGGACTGACAAGGGAGATGTAGATGCTGGGTAGTAGGTCAGTGGCACACTGTACAGGTTCTGTACTTAGACAGAGGCCCTGACCCTCTGTTTGAGCTCTTCTTTCTCTAAAGCAGCAAACTCTTCTAATGCTGTGACCCTTTAATACACTTCTTCATATCGTGGTCACTCCCCCCAGCCACAACATTAGTTTTGTTCCTACTTCATAACTGTAATTTTGCTACTGTTAGGAATCATAATACAAATATCTGTGTTTTCTGATGGCCTTAGGAAACCTGTGAGACAGCATCATTTGACACCAAACATGTTGCAACCCACAATTTAAGAACCACGGCTCTAAAGGAAGAATGTAACACAAAGCTTCCATCACTAAATCAGAGTACACATCATTCCTTCTGACTCAATTATTTTAAGTCAAATATGTTGTAAGGCTGGAAAACGGGTCAATCAGTAAAGCGCCTGTTGCACAAGCATGAGAACCCGAGTTCAGTTCCAAGCACCCACGAAGAAAACTCAGGCACAATACCAGGCATCCATAGCCCCAGGACTGCAGAGACTGAGGAAATAATATATTTAAGGTTCATGGTCCCGTCACTTATTTTCTCCCTCTAAGGAGAAAATTCATCTTTTCTATGAATTTTTATTTGATGTTACTGCTAAGTCTACCCTTCTGGCGTGTTGCTTTGCACATAGTAGATACTCAAGTAAGTGTTTTAAATTAAAAAAAAAGGATATATATTAAGTGTTTCCTTCATCCATCAAATCCTTTCACATCTACAAGCCTAACATTCTCTATGAGTATATGACCTTTCTTGGATCATTTGTAAAATATAGACTTACTAACCCCTTGGTATCAGCCCATAAGTGATCTATAAGAGATCTGTCCAAGATGAAGACTTCTGTACATGCTTGCATGACTTTGTCCATACATTTCTCACTGTGCCCTTTCTATATGTTGTTGCCATGCCTGTTTTTCCCATCAGTCCCAGTGCTCATGTAGCCTCATTCTTGTAAACTGCTCCAACTGCCGAAGGTCAACAGCATTCATCAGTCTTTGCCATTCCTACTTTCAAGACAGAGACATCAGTTCACATTTGCATTTTATTTTTCATGTGATTCTGAGGTCATCACATCTTAAGTTGGAAATCGCTTTTTCAGGCAGTTTTCCAGGTTGTTCAAGGGTAGAAAAAATCTTTTTTTTTTTTTTTTTTTTTTTTTTTTTTTTTTTGGATATTAAACCTCTGTTGGATGTAGGGTTGGTGAAAATCTTTTTTTTAATATTTTTATTTTCTATATTCTTTGTTTACATTCCAAATGATTTCCCCTTTCCCAGATCCCCCCTCCCCATATGTCCCATAAACCTTCTTCTCTCCATCCATTCTCTAATCACCTCCCTCCTTTTTCTCTGTCCTTATATTCCCTTCCCATGCTAGATCAATCCTTTCCAGGATCAGGACCCTCTCCATTCTTCTTCATGGGAGTCATTTGTTATGCAATTTGTGCCTTGGGTATTCAGAGCTTCTGGGCTAATTAATATCCACTTATCAGAGATTGCATTCCAAAGAACTCAAGAAGTTAGACCCCAGGGAACCAAATAACCCTATTAAAAATGGGGTACAGATCTTAACAAAGAATTTTCACCTGAAGAAATTCAAATGCCCAAGAGGCACCTTAAGAAGTGCTCAACATCATTAGTCATTAGAGAAATGCAGATCAAAACAACCCTGACATTTCACCTTACACCAGTCAGAATGGCTAAGGTCAAACACTCAGGAGACAGCAGGTGTTGGCAAGGATGTGGAGAAAGAGGAACACTCCTCCACTGCTGGTGGGGCTGTAAGATGGTACAACCACTGTAGAAATCAGTCAGGAGGTTCCTCAGAAAACTGGACATGAGACTTCCAGAGGACCCTGCTATACCTCTCCTGGGCATATACCCAAAGGATTCCCCGGCATGCAATAAAGACACATGCTCCACTATGTTCATAGCAGCCTTGTTTATAATAGCCAGAAGCTGGAAACAACCCAGATGCCCCTCAAAGGAGGAATGGATACAGAAAATGTGGTATATTTACACAATGGAATACTACTCAGCAATTAGAAACAATGAATTCACAAAATTTTTAGGCAAATGGTTTGATCTGGAAAATATCATCCTAAGTGAGGTAACCCAATCACAAACAGAACAAATCTTAACGTTTCAGATTCTCCACTTAAGCCAAAGAACCTTGAGGAAGAAACGTGTCCCAGCTTCCTCAGAAGGGAGATCCTCAATGTCTTGGTCAATTAGTCACAAGGACAGCAGAGGTGTGCTGTCCTCTGATGTAGTATGACCTTATGTTTTAGTGAGTTGCACACATCTGTTATTCAGTGTAGTAGGACCCATAAACAGGCTGGACATGAGTGCTGGTTGTTGAGAGACAAAGGAGTTCCTTTCCTAGAGAGACACACAAGATGGGAGCTTCTTCATGAGAGAAATTCCTGTGCTGCCAAACACCCAAGAGTAAACAAAATCCATCTCACCTAGAAAAGATTCTCCAATCTAATTTGTGCAATTACCTATCTCCCAAGCGATGATCTTGTTTACAGATTAAAGCTATGAATCTAAGCACAGAAATAAGATTAAATCTGATGAATTAAATTCCTATTTGCTTAAATCATCTGCATGTTGGCCCTTTCTTTATAATACAGTTCCAGATAGAAACAGGATATTTTAACTGCCCAGTTCTCAGAGACATAATCATAATTTTTTTTTAAATAACCAGTTGAGTAAGCAGCTAAGGTATGCCCTTGGTTTCAGCCTTGTTGATTACAGATTATTCTATTTGGGAATTATGAATCAAAAAATAAAGGTAAAATAAAATGTAATTTTCATTATTGTTCAGATATGATCTGAAATCAGCTGGTGAATTAGCCTTGAATTCATGGCAAGGGGTTGCCAAAGAGATTTTAAAAACAGAGAAGGAGGAAAAAGATGAGGTAGGGGGAGCAAAATGTGAGTGGACTTTTCAAGATTTCTAAGGTATAGCCTCTCAATCTCTCTGTCTCTCTGTCTCTCTCTGTGTCTCTGTCTCTGTCTCTCTCTCTCTCTCTCTCACACACACACACACACATACACACACACACACTCACACACACCCCAAAACACTCTGTTGAGGAAAGACTGTGTAATGAGGCATCCAATTTGTTTGAAGTAATTATTGTTAAGTTCACCTGACGCTTTTAATGTAAACATGTACATGTTTACATGTCCAACTTGTAGCCTGTGAGTCACACATATCAACGTGTAGTCCCCTACAGCTATAAATGGTGGCCAATACAAGACTGTAGAGGACTTTACACATGATGTTCTTAACACTTAATGAGGTAGTCTCGCTAACTTGATTGGGTTATCAAGCAAATGACAAGAAAGGGATGCAGTTTCAAAGGTTGGCCAGGCCTGGCTGTGGTCCTCCCCATGAGCAACAATGTGGCATCAGCACTGTCAAGCCGAGCAATTAAACATTCTCAGCCAGGAAAGGCAGTCTGTGCTTGTAACCGCTATACTAAAGAGGCTGAAGCAGGAAGATAATCAAGAGTTTTAGGCCTGCCCAAACTAGGTAGTGATTTCCACAGCATCCAGTATTAGACAAGGAAGCACTGTCAAAAAGTCTTACATTGGTTCATATTTTTGTGCCTATCACTTAAGAAGAAAGTATATGCTACTCTATAACTGAACATGTAATGAACACTTCAAGACAACTGAATTTTCTTTGCATTATCTGCTACAATTTCCATCAGCATCTTATTTCTGAAATAATGATTCTGGCAATTCTATGTTTCAAAGTCTGTTGATAAAATTGAAACTTTAATGTTGTGGGAGACACGGCTCCACTGTTACAGTACTGTCACAATGTCATGTGTGTACTCTGATTCTTTGCTGACTTGTAAGGGTTGAGTTTTGCAAACATTCTTTTTATATTGAATCATGTGGTCACAGGCTGCACTAAGTCTCTGAATGTTTTCAGTGAATTTCTATAATGTTTTGTAAATGAAAAGTATTCTTCAATCTGAATCTCATAGGAAATCCCTGTGGCCTAGAAATCAGGTGGCCTGTCTCTGAAACCTGTCACACATTTGTTCACTGGCTGAGGAATCATGGGAATGGTGTTTGCCTCCCTCCGTTCTCTGTTTCCTGGTATGTACTTAACTTTGACGTAATAATAAGTGGTTGTGACTATTAACCGAACTATGAGACATTTAGAACAGCATCTGCCATATCTAGCTTGCCAACATCTGTGGTGAGGAGATAAAAACAAATAATAGATGTTAGATGAAGATAGATAGATAATAAACAGATACATATATATATAGATTATAGATAGATGATATAGATATATAGATGATATATAGGTAGATATATAAATGGGATAGAGAAGATAGATAATGATAGATGAATACATAGATTATAGATAGACAGAAAGATACATACATGCATACATATGTAGATTATAGATAGAGAATATAGACATATAGATAATATAAAGAAAATAGATGATAGATACATACATAATAGATTCTAGATTGATAATATAAACATGTAGATGATATATAGGTGTATATATATAGATGATATAGAAAAGATAGATTATAGATAGATGATAGATAGATACATAGATAGATAGATAGATAGATAGATGATAGATAGATAGATAGATAGATAGATAGATAGATAGATAGATACATCCATAGTAGCTAACTTGCGTTGGATACTGGGTAAAATGCTTCACACTCAAGTCCCTTGTCATGCTCAAGTTAACTGTACTAGAAAGATACAGTACTAGTTTTCATTTCCTGCACTAAGAATCTATGTTGCAGAAATATGAGTCCTTTTTTTATATTTTCCAGCTAAGAACTCAGTCTTTAACTACTATGACAACACCAGGAGTTTAAGCCTTTGTGAAAAACCAGGGAACCTGCACTGTAAGCCCTTTACTTATATCTCTGTAGTCCTTGGTTTTCTCATCTTTAAAATGAGAGCACTGGAGGGGATGACCTCAGAGATCTCCCTGCTTCATAAGAGACACGGTAGCCAACTATCTGCAATGATCAAAAGTTGAGAGCTAAAGTGCTAACAACTCTGGAAAAATCCCACCTTCACTCAGACTGTGTTCCTAAGAACACCTAGAAGAAACTGAAATCTGGTCACTTTTTCAGAAATGGAAATTGTAAAATGATATAGTAGGAATAATCTATTCAACACCAAAATGTTAGAACATATTACTCCCTCCTCGAGCTTAACATATATGTTGACATTTCCTTCTAGACTCAGCTGTTAATACGGAATCCTATCCTCTCCAACTTGAAAGCATGAGGTATGACCAGATGTGACCAGCAGGGATTACAGGACTATTTCCAAAGGGGGTGGGAGTTATGAGACACAGACGTGCTGGGGAGCACTCAGCGTGGTGATTAAAACTCATTCCGACTCTTTATGTTATAGTACAAAGAAGCTATTATCACTGTTGCTTGGCTGTGCGCATTCCGAAGTCCTGGGTGGTGAGGACTAGTGACAGGCATGGGGAAGAGGAATCCCTTGGGTCCCTAGTTAAGAGATAATTGGATCTATTTTAAAGACTGCTTGTTGCAGGGAGAATTTTGCCTTTGATCATGACTCCCCAGATGCTTGGCCTCATACTGAACACAGAGCCTCCCCAACAGAGTCCCAGGGGCAGAGTCTTGCACTCACGGAATGGTGCTGAGGCAGCACTGCCCTTCCCTCTCTACAGCACCATCCCTCGACTTTCCAGCTTACTGCATAGAAGCTACAGTCTTTACCTTCTTATAAAATAGCTCCAGTATTTCCCCCAAATGCAAAACTATGCAAAATAGTCCTTAACAGGAAATACTCAGAGGTCCGGGCATAAGTGGGAACACATGGTGTGGGAGGAAAAGAAATGGGGAACCTTGTTTTCCACGCCCCTAACCCCCTCAACCCCCTTCCTAGCAATTTAATCACTCTAATCTCCTATTGCTTTCCTATTCAGTGCTAGGAAAATGGAACCTGGGTTAGTAGTCTCATTTTCTTTCTCCCATGGGCCATTCTCCATTTTCTCGTGGCTTCCAAGTGAAGCCTTTGGCAGAGGCTTAGAGCAGGAAAGATATTAAAATGTGAGCCCTGGAGATATGGATTCTAGGAGAGTTCCTGCTGGTGATTGATTTTTATGAGTGTCACATTAGGGCGGGAGCTGGGATTTTGTGGAACAGAAACCTGAGCTGTAAAAGGAAGCTAAGAACACAGGTTCTGTTCCTGCACAAATGTGCAAACGCTCAAGAGATATTTACATCTCATTAGCTGACGCCTCTCAAACAACAATGTGAGAAGGGTACTTTGTTGTGCTTGGTTACTGTAAGGAAATGGATGTTACGTACTCTTCACAGCTGCTTAAAGTCAGGTCAAGTATTTAGTAAGTAACATGGGTATACTCAACAAATTTCATGAGAAATTTGCCTCTTCTTTAGATATATAACTTATTTGTGCACTGATCTATATTAAAATTTTTAAGATGATCTGTACTTTCTATCCATACAATTTTCAGTTGTTTGAAATTTAGTCTAATATCCAATTTCTCTTGAGATTCTTCTCCCAGATTCTCTTCAATGTCATTTTGTTCCCTTCACATCACAAGGTAATATACAAAATCACTCTTACAGAATCTGAGAATGGTGCATATCTTTTAGCTGTGGTCAACAACAGACAGCATTCTCAGTTTGAAATGAAGAAAATCAATCCAAAACAACTGAAACCACTACGAGAGAAAGTCGCTGAGGAACTGGGGTGAAAACCACAAAAGTTCTGACCCCTGGCTAGCTTCAGGCTATGCTCAGGCATTAAATTTCTAAAAGGAAAGACAATACAGTTAATGTAGCAGAGCTATCAGAACTGAATGCATACATTTTATGCAAACCACATTGGCCCCGCCCTTTCTGGTATTATCTTCTAAGATCATGTATGGGAATCAAACAGCACGTGAGCATCCAAGCTTCTGTCATGCTGAGTCTTGCTCTCACAGGCCTTGCAAATGGGCTCAGTGGATAAAAGGATTTCACACATAGTTTCCTAACTTGTCTCTTTCACCCCAAATCTTGTCGCTATGTAATTCATTGTGGTCATGCTGAGTGTGTCAGTCTCCACATCTTCATAATAAAGTCCAAACTTCTTCAGTCTGAACCGCAAGGCTGTTTATGATAGAAGCCCGTATTTCTTTCAAGCTGACTCTCCCTGCTCACAGCCACCCCATTACATTCTTCCTTTCATGACTGTCCTTCCACCTCAACTCTTCATCTCATAAAATCTTCCTGGGACTGATTTATCAGGAACTTCATGCACGACTTCCTTCCCTCATCAGTAAACATATGTACTGCACTTAGAAAGTTATATTTCACCTATTTGCTGCCCACATTAATCTGTGAGCCAGTTGAGAAGAGGAACATTTCTGCACCCCAGGTCCTAACAAAAATTAAGAGCATGATGGCAGCACTATTACTAGCAAGACGTGAAGGTTTAAAATCACTTTTAGGCTTTGCTGCAATGAGAGGCGATGCTGATCTGGCCACAGAAATACAAACATTTCACCTCAGGACACACAGCCTGGCTCAGACAAGATTACCTGGTTTTAGAACCAGAACATGACCTTGCACCTAATCGCCTCACCATCAAGCAATAGCACTCAATCTTGTCTTAGTCTGCACTCCACAGTGAGGCTGAGCCCCCGTTGGACAGCCTGGTTCAGCACTGTCTAATAGAACAGCTCCACCTGGTGAAATCCTTGCCGATCCTCTACTAGATTTTTCTCCTTCACAGGATCAGTTACAATCAGAAACAATAGGATGGCCATGGGGTCAGAGAAGCATTTCCCATTCAGTTGCCTACTTTCCATTCAGGGCTACAAAACCATGTAGGTGACAAATTGCACACCATCATCATCTTTTCAAAAAAGAAGAGAGGAGAATAGCTATGTCAGTATGTCAAGGATTTTTATAGTCCTTTAGAGAATTAAGTCATCAGGATGTTCAGTGCTGCTTAATCTGTCTCCATCTTTAGCAAAGTTTCAATCATGTCCATCTTTCAATGCATGAGGTGAGGAAGGTGTGAAAGCACTCGGGTTTCTCTGCGTACACTTACCATACTAATCAATGTAAGTGGCAGGTCTGATGATGCACTAATAGTAGAGTTATTATTACAGTGCTAGTCAAGACTCAGTAGACATATTAGACATTTCCTGATGATACTCGTTAGGTGAACTGCCAGGAATTCTGGGAAAAGTAACTGAAGCTAAATGGGTCATCAAAAGAAGGAAATGAGGCATGTGGAGAAGGGTCAGAGTCCAGAAACTTCAGGGAAGGAACTGCTTCACGTCATCCCAGAATGGCAGATCACAGAATAGTCTTGTCTTGAAGATATGAAAGCCATTTTTAAACAGTTTTTGTGCCTTGATATTAAGCCAACTATTGTATTTTAAGAAACTGCATAATACACCAAATCATTGTGTAGAAAAAAATTTACCTGCAGGCACAAAGTATTTTAATGAAGAAAAAGAATAGGTCTTAATTATATGCCCATGATTTTTCAAATGATCTACCATAAATACATTTTTAAGAAGACCTAAAAATACAAAAAAAAATCCCATTTAAAATATAAACAAATTGGCTACAGGGCAGTTTAAATAATAAATCAAGGTCAAGTTTTCCAAGTTTATTCTGATTAAATAAGGCAGCTTAGCTCTGGGGGTGAAATACAGCAGATTACACACATGCAACCTAAGCTAAATAGTCTCTAGTTTAGAAAACACAAAACAAACTCTCCTAGGATGTGGATGTGTTCCAAGGGCAAGGTGAAGATGTTTCAAGAAAAGAGGAACCTGGTTTTTCTCCAGATAATTAAAAGCTTGGTTTCTGTTTTTAATTTCATGCTTATAGTACTGCTGTATATTAAGTAATTTTTATATTTTTTTCATGAACATATAAAATATTTGCTTAGTTATTCAGTGGGCCAGCATTCTCATTTTCATATGAAAGTAGATATTCCCTCAGTCCAAACACAAAATAGAGGAGCTAAGTCAACTTTCCAAGTACAGGTATGTATATAGCTAATGACAACAACATGCATGCAAAGCACGTGCACGCACATACAAACACACACACACACACACACAAACACGTTCTCTATATATCTGCACACCCATAAACACTAATTTATTAATCCCTATTATAAACAGAAACCAAAGCATTTGTTTCTTTAAATGTAGGTTTCTATGAATACATTTAACACTATTTTAATCATGATACCTGGCACTGTACTATTGCCTTAAAATGTTCAACACACTGTGAAAAACAAAACAAAATATGTTTTCTCTAAAATTTTCAATTGTCTCATAAAGAACAAATAATCTTTTGGTTTCTAGAATCTTATATCCCCAAAGGAGATTTATACTACACCATCCGAAATGTCATAGATAGTCAGTGGAAGGACCTCAGTGCTCAAAATTCAGAGAGAGTCAGGGATGTGGATCATTACTAAGTTTGATTCTTAATAAATTGATCCTAAATAAATAATTCTCAGTTCCTGCCTATGCCTGGTATATTTTAAGCAGTCAACTAATAGTTGTTAAATGCAGAAAAACCTTGAGGCCATTTGAAGATAATGCTACAACATTAAAACATAGTAGAATACTGTGATTTCAAAATGAGCTTCCAGACTCCTGTGTGTGGCTTTAGATCCCAGCTTCTCAGCTCTAAATTCTAACACCTACCATCCATGTGCCCTTGGATGAGCTACTTAATTTCTTACCGTAGGTCAAGTACAGATAGATTTTTATAGAGAATAATGACCGTGCCTCCTTCCTGTTGTACTAACAATTGTAGAATTCACAGTAGCCATTTCTATAGAACAGTGTTAGCTGTTTTCTGTTGGTGGTGGTACACAAATCAATTGGAATAGTGCCTTGCAGATACTAAATAGCCAGTAAAGAGTTCTTGTCATATATAATTGCTGAGTTCTCAGAAAAGGAGTCTCCTCCCCATCTTCCCTTGAAGGTCTGTCATGCCCAGAAGCACTCAGCAAACTCATGGAAACTTGGGACATGTGCTGGGAAGAGAGCACAGGCTTCACCCGCCATTGCTGTCTCCTCTTCACTCTGTTATCACCAACACAATTGTCTTGCTCCTGTAATGCAATATATCCTCACCGTTTCTCAAAATCTGTCCCGGTTGAGACTTTGTAGCACGAGGGCTGGTTCTCGATTTAGCTCCTTAAGTGAGGGACATGCAGTTATTTTCTCCCTTAGGCCTGAGGCAATGTTCACCCCTACTTGTCATCAGCTTGTCCTGGAAGGCAGCTACCTACTGCATCCTACCCCTCTTGCTACAGGAAAGCTGTGACTTCTCATGCATTTCTTTCCCTTTCCCTCATTCCTTTGTTTCATTTGGGACAACTTTCCCCCCATTTCAGTGAGTGAAACATAGTATCATACTTCTTGAATCAAAACAATGAAAATACCCATGTGGTCTATATTTATGGCATATCAAAGCTGATGATTTGTGTCCCATGTGATAAACGGTACATAAATCAGTCCTGTACCATGGAGAAATATGCACTTCCTAGCAATCTCCTATGGACTGCATAGAAGCATATAAAACTGAAGGAAATAGAACCTTGGCATCCAGAAGCTTCACAAACCAGAGCTGCGCCTTGCTTGAATGGGGGCCTAGAGTGACCCAGCCGTAACTTCAAACTTTTAGCTCCTAATAGTCATGCATTTCCTCTTTTTGGAGTACTGAAGAAATTGTCATCCAGGAGATAATTTCCAAATGGAAAGGATTTAACATGCAGGCAACATTTCCAGACAGAGGAAAGGCCTGAGCAGACACACTGGACTGAGAGCGGCTGCTACGCTTGTGAATGAGACTCTGCAGTGGATGGGAGTACATGAGCCTTTTAGAAAGGAAGAGCAAGCTCAAAGGACCACTCGCAAAATGTGTCTTCCAGCTGACCACAGGCTCTCAGTCGTCATTGACCATTTATGTTCTCCCGAAGCCACAAATGAAGAGAGAGCAAGCTTTCCTGTATAGCAGCAGGTCAGAGAATAAATATTTTGGATTGATGGATTTAGAGTCACTTTCACAACTACTCACCTATGTCGTTGTTACCCAGCACTGTATAGACACCAGGTGACCGAATGACCTACATTTCGATGTATGGGGCAACAGTCATATGTCACATAACATTCTTCTGTTAATTTTTCCAGTTACTTAACAATTTGTAACTTGTAGGTAATACAAAAACACATGATGGTACAAAAAAAGGGTTGTCCTACGATTCCTAAGCAACAAATATTGCTTCCTACAATACTGTTTTAAAAAATTAATTAGCATGCAGGTTTAGTGTGCAAATGAGTGTGTTGTATGTGTTTGCATACCCCCTCTCTGTGTATATGTGTTTGTATGTGTATCTCTCTGTGTGTATGCATGTTTGTGTGTCAGAGAACAGCTTAGGAGAGTTGACTCTCTCTTTCCCGCATGTAGTCCTGGGAATCGAACTTAGGTCATCAGGCTTGGTAGCAGGACTGTTCACCCACTCAGCCATCTCATCTGCCTCCCTTCCAATTCTTCACTAACCCAAACTAAACAAGAAGTATGAAGGAGCTTGTAAACCTACAGAGTTTTCAACTCAAATATAATTTTCTCTCTTTTTCTCAAGATTTTGATATATCTTAAATATAAAAAGGAGGCTCATATATGAAATGAAGTCACCGCTTAAGGAAAAAAGGGAAACAATTTCTAATTTAGAGTATATTTGACATCACTTGAAAAGCGCTTTCTGTTTTAAAATGCTGAGACCCCAGCATTCGATCTTCTCATACATAAGCACAACAATGTTTATAAGTCAAACTTTTCCAATCATTCCAGATCCAGATCAGAGCTTTGCAACATCCTCTCAATTGTGCACTGAGAATTATGCGCAATGACGCTTGGGCATCACTTCCCACAGCCTGTGAGCCCACATGTACCCTGCCGGTATCTTCTTCTGCCAACAGCTAGACTTTCCTTACCAGCTCTCTCCTGCTGGTGCATGGTTCCCAATTATGTAGAAAGTAAACAATAAGGAAAAAAATGTTTGTTTTCTGGGACTTTTCTGTGGATTTAATTTATAAATGGCATCTCTAATTTGCAATAGATAGCCAATTAAGAATGGGTAACTTTGGTACAGAATTCCCTAGTGTCCTCTCTCTGTCTTTAAAAATCACACTGTACTTGTAAATGTTGATGATAAGAAAGTATGGAGCTGGTACCCTTAATGTGTCTCATCCTGATTGGATAGGCATTTAACTCTCACCTTAAACTATGTAAAAGCAGAAACACAGAATAATCACCGAGAATGACCCTCACTGTTCAGATAATCAACTTGTCTTCTGAAGATTTTTGTGTGTGCCTACAGGTGTGGTCATGAGCAGGACAAGTTTTATGAGTTTATTTCTTTTGGAAGATCAAATTCTTCGGTCTGGTTGATGTTCAATAATCTAGTGGGAAATTATAAGACTGGGAAACCGATCAGTTATTTTTAGGCCCTATTGACCTTTGCCACAAGTATTTTGGAGATTAAAATAATGAGGAATAAAGAATGAGGTATCAAACCAATGGCAGCTTGTTGACTGCTAACAACCTAAGGTGAAACCCACACTCAAGATGCAGGGGATTAAGAGTGAGTTCAAACTGCCCCCTTTCCCACATTTCAGAATCTCTATTCCCACATTTCCCCCTTCCCCCTTTCCAGAATCTCTTCTCTGTCTACAGTTTTCCTCACTTTGAATAAAGTCTCTGACAAATATCCTTCCCTTTCAAACATAGCCTCCCACTCTCTGGCAAGTTCACTGTCCCCATCTCTTTGCTGCACGATCACTTTGTAGAACTCTAGTTAGCCATGATGTCCTTGCCACACTAAGTTCTAATTCATCCCTTTACTCATCTATCTGCTTCTACCGGGCTGTGCACTCTTTAGGTGAAAGACCGAGTATTTCTAGCACTCAGCACTGACATTCTAAGGCTCTTTACTGTTTCCACTATCATAAAAAACGCATATGCATGTTAGTTCTCCAGAGTACCACCGACTAGTGACAACAGGAAAGGTGAAAATGTTGTTTTTACATGAATCAATCAGCCTCACTTCTCCAAACCGAGTTCATAACTGTTTCCACCGCAGAGAGCTAAGTGCACATGCTCTCAAAGCCACCACACGTGCAGGGTTACCAGACCCGGGTTAGCCCGATACTGTCAAGTAAGAGGGTAGAAAAGCTATCCCACGTGGCCCTGCTACAACTTAGTCCGTCAAAATGCCTGTCCTAATCAATGGCCTTTCTATGTCTTTCTCTCAAATTTTCTTTTTCCTTCTCTTTTCCTACTTGCCTATTTTATCTGTCTCCTTTTCATCTGTTATTCCCGCCTCCTCTCTTGCCCACAACATTTTTATCTGTAACTAAAAATGTTTATTACTATAATGAATATTAGGTGTGACTTTTGTCTGTTTCTCAATAAACATACACCACTAGGGTTATTTTATACTTGACAATGAAATGTAAAATAGGAGAGCAAAGTTTTTACTGATCTGTTTCTCTTTCACTTTCTCTCGCTCTGTCTCCCTCTATTCATGTGTGTTTATGTACACCTTCATTCTTCACATTTCTGTTTTCCTTATCTCTTCTTTTTTCTTTTTCCTCTCTCCTTATTTTCTAGAGTCCCAACCAGCAGTCTCTAAATATCTATTTTGTTGACATGCAAGTCTACCCACCTCACTTTCAAGAACAGTAGTGTTCACCTTAAGAACATGCTTCGGTGAATCACATATGCAAGCGTGTACACACACACACACACACACACATACACACACACACAGGCACATACACAAAAGTGCACATGTTCATTGGGAATGTGTTTATGTGCCTATTTATGCTGTAAGGTAGAGTCCAAGATCCAAACAGAGGCTGAGATGGAAACTAAAATATGTGATGTAGTCAAAAGACAAAACTGCCTCTGGGTTCCTTTTCCCTTGAATCAAAATGGCCATGGTAGAGAAGGGGCCCAGGAATATAGGCTGTGTTCCTGTCAGGATAAAGACAAGGAGTGATTTTGTTGAGACAATCACTGGCACTGTTGTCTCTCAACAACAGTGATTAGAAAACAAGCAGGCGGCACGCTGTGAGTGCTTTGTCCAGCTCAGTGCCTGAAGTCAGTGCTAATGAGGCCAAGTTCACAAGCACATTTGCCCCTTATGTTTTATTTTCCTTTTAAAGGAACTTTTTAAAAGAACGCAAGCAATTTATGTTTGCAGAGAAACCTCAAAAGACAGGCAAAAAAAAATCACATATAATCTCAGTGTTCATCATAACCACAAGCAAACATTCTGAGTTGTAAGTAGGTTTTGTAAATAAAAGCATAATTATGCTCTGTATAGAATAATTGAAAGACTTTCTAAACCTTACTACATCCAAGAGCACTTACAGAACTTGGAATATATGTGGGAACAGCATAGTCCCAAACGTCCTTGACTTCCTGGGACCTACTTTGCACTGTTTTATGATCCATCTCTTTCTTGTCTTTTGTGAGAGATTTCGCACTTCAAACGAGGTGCCTATGAAACCAGCCTTTTCACAGCTTTAATAGTCTGTGGCGTCCATGTATATGGTCACATATGGTTGTTTGTTCTGTGTAAATGGTTCTTAAATTTCCTAATGCTGAGACCTTTTAGTACAGTCCCTCATACTGTGATGACCCCAACCATAAAATTATTTCATTGCTACTTTATAACTGAAATGTTGCTACTGCTATGAATCGTAATCCGATATGCAGGGTATCCGACACAGGTGGAGAACCACTGTTCTACAGAAAGCTAGTTTTTCTAAGCAATTGGAAATAAAACAGAAATCATTTAAGATGTAAGTAGTAGATGGAAAGAGATAACAAGTGAGAGGGACGCCTCCCCAACCCAAAACATAAATGGCGCCGTGTCTCAGACACCATCCCAGGAGAGGGACTGGAGCTAAAACCAGGGCGAGGGTCAGTCCTCTCAGTTGGGGAGGATGACTAATGTCAAGTCTGACAGCCTGGGGTTCAGTTCCCAAGGCCAAAGGTAGGAGGAGAAATCTGAATCTTCTAAATTGTCCTCTGACCCGCACGTATGTAAACATGTGTGAATACAAACTTAAATGTAATTTAATGATTAACATGGGGAGGAAGGCAATATTACAAGCAACATATTATAAGCATCTTCTAGTAGGCTATACTTAGGTACTATTAATATTAAAAGTAATAGTCACAAAACAATAATGGTAATGATAGCAATATTAGTAACCCTTGTTGATTGCATACTATGTACTAGGGGCTGCTTTACATATTTTAATATTTATCATGGTTAATCATCACCTGCCTATATACAATTAATATAATACAATTATATTAATCTCAAAAAAACCAAATTATATTAACTAATACAATTATATTAATCTCAAAAAACCCAAAAACAATTATTTAAAAATTTAAAAATGTTCATTATTATCTACATTTCAAAGGAAAACAGAGGCTCAGAACTGCACCATCTGCCAAATTAAAATATGTATCAGACAATAAAGCAAGAAATAAAAGCAATCTCTAAATTACATACTATGTTTTGAGTCACATATGCTATATGCAACATTTTGACACTTTGGTTACATGTTGACCCAGGTTATGTTGAGAAAGGAAAAGAATTTCCTAGTAATACTCGGGAGGTTGCGCTGTTCCATGCAATCCCAAAAGCTTCCAACCTTGTCTCAAACACCAGGAGTTTCCATTAAGGAGCAGGCACAATCAACATGCCTCAATTCTTCATGGGAAAGCATACCATGCTAACAAAAATTATAATTGTATGGACAGAAAAGAGCGTCACAGAGCCAAAAATTCAATGTGCTTCTAAAATGTAGAGTGTCTAAAGTGGACACATTTCTAAGGGATTCCGGCATTTACCTCTCACCTGGGAATTCACGCATGAGTCCCGTGAGGACAGTCTGGTGAGGACATCACTAACTTGAGTGTGTGCCCACCCAGTCTGAATCTCTCTGTTATCTCAGCCAAATACAAGTTAGAGCAAGCAGGCTGCAGAGAAGTTTCTGAATTAGTGTGAGGGGCATGCCTAAAATAACCCCTTGAAACTCTTTAAAGATGCTACTGGAGAGTCTGAGGTGGGATTGCTGTGAGAGGGCAGACTTCTCCACCCTACCCCACCTACTCACATATAAGCCCTGCAGCTGGGTTGATGGTACAGGACTTTGTGTCTTGATAGCACAGGCTACTCTATTAAAGGGTAATGACTAGAGGCATCAATCCATTTGCTCCAGGGCATAGCATGATTAGCTGGTTGTCTGCTAATATGACTCAGATTAGCCCCTCTTTTTTTAAAAAATGATACAGGTGCCCACATTGTCATTCTAGGGTCATTAGCCAGCAGGGAACAAGCACAACCTACATATCCCCTCTCAATAATAGGATGAGGCATAGATTAGTCCAGGAGGGCAAGCCTGGGTTTTGGCAGCAGTTTGAACCCTGATCAAGCTGTGTCCTGAAGCAACTTCTCAGCAAAGCATCGCATGTCAGTGGCCCGAGAATACAGTAAGGCCAATGAGGGTGCCACCCAATGTGTCATTTGTACTAAGAGTCTCCTTACAGGCCTTCTCCCTTGACTTCTGGTGTTCCCACATTCAGAGAAATAATTAATAATAATAATAATAAATACTAATAATAAATCCCATCTAAGAGGAAGCACACAAGCAGTAAAAGGTTTGAAGCTAAAAATGGCAAAAGGCAAATTTTGTCTTGATTATTTCCCAACTGGGCAACTTTGCGCAAGTTCTTTAGGCTCAGACAGTCACAGATTTAGAGTGGAGATGATACAAACTCATTTGGAAAGGCATCATGATTGCAGGGCATAGCCCAGCCATGGTCCATAACATGTTCTCAATGAGCACCTGCTCACTAACTTGGTTATTCTCTGTGTTATGAAGAGATGGTTGGGGGCTGTCCATCAATTTGTCTTCACTAGACATAGACTATAATATTCAGCAAACTCACCTCGAGTCTCTTCCCCTGGAAATTAGAAGTAGAAAAAAAGAAAGTAATAACCTGTGACTCAGTTTAATTCTTGAGTACTTTCTCTCCAATGAGCATTAGCTAATCACCATTAGCATCAAATCTCACTCCTTTACATTGACTTCTGCTGCTCCAAAAAATATGACACCCTCAGTTCCCTTAACTGAGGCCACCTTTAGCATTATTTTAATTAGAACTCACTGTGGAAAATAGTTCTGGAAAGAAGTGGTGGGTGGCAGGATTTTACTCCTTGCTCTCCCATTCCCAGCTTCAGTAACCCTGGTCCTATGACATCTACTCTCTGCAGTACATTAACAGTGGGGTGCAGAATTCACATAGGTTACTGTCAGGAAGCTCACAGCTAGGATGTCTCTCAGTCTCTCTTTAGGACCACACGTTCAAGGTTTAAAGCTCACAGTGAGCATCGATGAGGCCTCATGCACTGAAGCCAAACGCAAATAACCTAACAGCTGAACTCAGCAGAAGTTGAAGTTTGGGCTTTGGGAGCTCCCTGGCCTCAACACAATGGATACATTTGTACAGGCTTTGCAGACCCTGGAGGCTACAATGTAACTATGTTGTAACACCTGCCTGGCCCATTCTTTGCAAGTAGTGTAGGACTATAGGAGAATTCAGTGTGCTGCAAAGGGTAGCCAAATGTTTCTGGCTTTCTGATCCCACAAAATGACCTCTTTTATAGCCAGGCCATGATTTCCCTGTCTCAGAAGTGTAGCTGGAATTCCTGTCTCCTATTTTACAGGACTGTGTGGAGGAAGAAGCTCAGGTCAGGGAAGTGGTGCTCCAGCCTTTGAGAACAGAATGATTATGTAAAGAGAAAAAATGAGCTGTAACTGATCTAAAGTGTGAAAGCAACATTTAAGAGTGCTATAGAAACAGATACAGTATCTTTAGAAACAGGTAGAATGGCAGGAAGAAATACTAGTATTCATGTTCCTTCTTTGTCCCATACCTAAGTCTTGGAACAGGCTGTATTATCAGTGTTATACAGTAAGAGCCCACCTTTTTTGCCATCAGTTATTTGGCTAGGTCAACAATCCTGTCTGAGCCGAGTTTCAGCTCCTCAAGAACAACCTTCTAAGCTTGTGTGGGACCTGACCTGACCTTGCTCTAGGCACATCTCTTCTTTGGCACCGACTTCAGAGACAGCAAAGAGACTGGAGAGTTTTGCTAACAGGAGAAGGAGATGCTTTATCCACACTATCCATGCAGACCTACAGGGCAGAAATGGAGATATACACTTGGAGGAGATTAACTTTTAACATACATTTAGGGACTCACATAAGCTGGCCAGGTAGTGGTGGGGATTAACGTATTCTCCAGGCGGAACAGCTGAGGATATATCTGACTAAAAACTAACCAGTGGTAAATCATTTTCTGGCGACAGAAGGACGTATGTACAAAACCATGTCAATATAAACAAGGTTGATCTGAGACTTAATGTACAAGTATAGGCAGTTTGTAGCTCTCAGTGACCCTGCTGTTTTAATTCACACACTAGCAGCGAAACACAACCAGACGCACTGTAGGACTGGTGCAGAAACTCTTTTCTTCCACTGTACTTTTAAGGCTACTGCTAGAATTTAAAATTTCAACACAGGTTTTTAGCAAAGTTAGGTAGATTTCTTACAAGTGGACACTAATATGCATGTTTCTTCTCTTCTCTTACCTTACTTATGAAGTCTTACCTTACCCCATGCCTTTTTCATATTTTCTAGTTACTTGACATTGCCACGTATCTGAAAGTGCCATTCAGGCATTCCCCGTGCAGTAAAACTTGAAGACTCCTTCCAGAAGATATTCACGCCGCCTCTGTACTCCTGCCATGGGCTACTCTGCCTCAGAGCACATGGACACTCGGTGTCCTCTTGTATGGATTCTTTGTATAAAAAACTTAAAGCTCTCAGTGGGTGAGGGTGGTTTTTTTCTTTCTTTCATTTTTTATGTTCCATACCACGGAAATCCATCCCAATGCCAGTAATGGCAGGTATTCGGAGTTCAGTAAGTATTTGAGAATTAGAAGTAAATAAAATTCATGTAAGGGTCTCATCATAATGCTGACACATGTCAATCAGCCCTGCTATGTGAGCAGCTATTCTTCTCATTAGCGAAACCATTTATTCCACCTCCCTACGTAGCCTAGCCAACGTATGTCAAAGGAACTGTTGAAAAGAATGCAATCAACTTCCCAGAGTTGATTTGCTCTAGACACTGCCCATAAAATATCTAAGAGGTTTTTAACTTTCCAAAAATGTCTGGTCTTCAATACAAGAATAGCACATTTAGTAAATCAAAGATGTGATAAGAGAAATCCAGTAAACCAAATGCATAAGGACAGATTGCAATATATGTCTCTGCAGGTCTCAGTCTGTGACACCTCACAAACAAATTTGAGCATGGGTATGAGGACAAAGACTTATAGAAATAAAAGCTTTTTTTAAAAAAAATTTTACTGGTGAGAGATATTTTTTATTTTACTGGTAGTCAGTGTCTAGTCTACATCCCAGACGTTCCCACTACACTTTAGTTAAATGTGATGGGTATCACCATGATGTGACTGCATTACGTGTAACCAGGTCTCACATTTTTCATTCTTAATTACTGGACTTTACTTTTTACCTAAAGATGTATCACTTATTAAAGACTTCCCAAACACAAAGGACTGAATGTACTTGACATTAAATCTTTAAGGAAAAAGAACTACATAAAACATACCAACCACCCTGTATCTCAGATGAGGAGCCTAAACCTCAAAGAATTCAAGTACTTTCTCAAGGCAATATGTTAGGAAGCAGGAGAGTTAAGATGTGAACTCAGATCCATCTGTCCCTAATTTGCTGCCTTCCAAGTACCTCCACAGCACATTAGCAGTCATTAAAATCATAGGGACCACTAGAGAACTTAGTATGTGGGCTTACAAAGGAAAGCTAAAGATCTTGTTTTCACTTTATTTAAAAATAAAATGAGTCAGGTCAGAAAAGAGAGAAGATGGTCATTGTATCAAAACAGTTTGCCATATTACTGACACTCAACCTCCTTATAAGATCTAATGTGTCAAAGAAGAAGAAGAAGAAGAAGAAGAAGAAGAAGAAGAAGAAGAAGAAGAAGAAGAAGAAGAAGAAGAAGAAGAAGAAGACGAAGAAGACGATGAGGAGGAGTGGAGGAGGAGGAGGAGCAGGAGGAGGAGGAGGGTAGGAGGAAGAGGAGGGAGAGGAGAAAGAAGAGGAGGATGAAGAGTAGGAAAAAGAGGAGGAAGAAGAGGAGGAAAAGAGGAAGAAGAAGAGGAGGCAGAAGAGGAGGAGGAGGAGGAGGGGGATGAAAAGAATTTATTGCTAAAGAATAAAAACAATGAATTCATGAAATTCTTAAACAAATGGATGGAGCTGGAGAACATCATCCTAAGTGAGGTAACCCAGTCTCAAAAGAACACTCGTGGTATGCACTCACTGATAAGTGTATATTAGCCTAGAAGCATGGAATACCCAAGACACAATCCACATATCAAATGATGTTCAAGAAGAATGAAGGAGTGGCCCCTGGTTCTGGAAAGGCTCAGTGCAGCAGTGTAGGGGAATACCAGAACAGGGAAGTGGGAAGGGGTAAATGGGGGAACAGGGGAAGGGAAGAAGGCTTATGGGACTTTCAGATAGGGTTGATCCAGGAAAAGGGAAATCATTTGAAATGTAAATAAAGAATATATCAAATAAAAAAAAAGAAAGCTAAATGGTCTTAGGTTACCATCCTTGAATCACCAAGTGCAGATCCCACCTATCACAGAAGATGTAGCAGCGGGTGGAGGAAAAGACAACCGACTCCCCGCTAAGGTGACGTGTCTGGTGACAGACACAAGGTAAAGCACTTGCTTTTCCTCAGGGAGTGGAAGCCTTCAGCCCAGAAGATGCCTTCTTATCACCATCAGACGTCAACTCAAAATAGGATTATGAATTATACTGAGTCCAAAGGCCAAAGTCTTCTGTTGCCTAAATGTGTATAAGGCAGCCATTCTGGGGGTTCAGAGCAGATGCTAGCAGGTGCTTCTTTCCCGCTCTGTGTATTCATGTGTGACTGTCTCTTGGAACGTTTACTCTTTTGTAGCCTCATCTACGTAAGGATGTCTACTCCAGATGACCAAGTGTCACAGTGAACGTAAGAGATCCACCGGGGCCCAGTGGGGATCAGTTTATTTTGTAAGGGTGGGTAGAAATGTCAACTCTAGAAACCATTAAAGGCAATGAGCTATGTAAAAGCTGACCAGGCCTCCGCACTCTCTGCTGAGTGCTAAGTACTCATGATGGGAAAAATGTAAGTGAAAAGTTCTGTTGGTAAATCACTTCACGTCACTGCCAGAAGAGAAGGAGCCAGGCTGATGAATTGAAATATTCAAATTAACTACAGTATAAAAATATGAAAGGGAGAGATTAACACTTGTCACCTACTTACCACCTACATGGGAGTTAATAGATTGGTGAGTGTAGCACTTTAAAATCCCTTCAGATGGAAGTATAAACACATACAGCACCAGGAACACATATATAGTCAGATACATTTTGTAACACTCTAAGGATTACTATGTAAATTTAGATCAGGGCACAGCATGCTTGGAATGAGTAGGATAGGAACAATATGTTCTTGCTCATGACACCAAGCTCATGACAAGTGATTCATACCCAGCACCTTTCGTGCCAGAAGAGCCCCCCAGGTGTTCCACCAACTCTAGCAACGGTTTCCATCAAGGGAGAAGACTGCAGTGTGGGGGAAGCACATTACACCCACGGATGAGGCACAACAGTTATATGTCTACACAAGTGCACAAGTCCAGCAGAGGAGGGGGCAGGAGAAAAGAAGGGAAGGAGCTGAAAGACCAATCCAGAGATCCTCGGCAGTTTGACAGGCAGCTGATAACTGTCACACACTTGTGCCTGGAAGGCAGGTGTTATTGTGATCTGGGGCTCTTCTAAACCCAGGATTTTATCTAATGTGACGCAGGCTTAGCGGTGTGCTACCTTCTTCTCTGAGAACCAGAAAGGAGATTTGTGAGGTAGTGAGGAGATCTAAGCCTAAAACGTAGGAATCTCCTAATCTTGCCCCCAGGTTTAAAGAAGTAGATTTCTCACTCTGGATGAATATGATAAAATTGAGAATAGTTACAAAAGACTCTTGTCACAGGACCTATTCCTGAGTAACTTGACATATGATTTTTGGCTATTAATCTAGAAGTATTCCCCACTGTAGATGAACCTCACACCCACAGCATGGACCACATGCTGTGCTAAACCACTAAGAGCTAGATTTGGGTCTTTCTATGCTTTTGTCGAACAAAGTTGCCCAAAGTGTTTTTCTGCACCTTTTCTCTTTACAAAAGACTTTAGTGTTTCAGTCTCCCAGAAGTCTGGTCCAGATAAGCCAGGTTGGCTTTCCTTAATGGACCTGGATAAACAATGTTTTTTCTTTCTTCATCATCTATACAATACACAATCTGACAGACAAAGCAGTTACATGAGATGCTCGGAGCTGGACCTAGAAGGGGAAGGGAGGAGCTACATGGTGTGAGACCCCTCCTCATCACTGTGCTTAGCATAATTTGAATGTTTTGACCTTTAACACCCATCATCTTCATTATTTCCTACGTTTTATCTTAGATTCATATCCCTGCCTTAAGCCCCAACTCTCGTAAGCCCCATTCTGCAGTTGTGCATCGAAAAAAAAAAAAAGCCAGTAGTACTTGGCGCCATTTCTAAATGGAGGTTAAAATTTGCCAAGGGTGTACTCTCTTTCCAAGATCTTTTAAGAGATGAACTAAAGTAGAGGTCTAATGGGTGAGTGATATTTTACAACTTGAATTACATTAAAAGCTAGAAATATTTTGAATCCAAAGTTTTATCTTTTTTTTCTTTTTCTTAGCACAAGACCTAACACATTTAATGCATTCAAAATCTCCTCCTTATAGCCAGAGCTCTGGGTTAATCACTTAATGGAGCCAGAGTTTATATAGGAAGATTCAAGTTAAAATTAAACGGCTCAGTTTAGTAACTATGATACAAAAGATATAGTTAACATAATACACCAGGACAGGAGTGTCCAGAGCTGGAGTAGAAATAATTCCAACTTTAGACTTTGATTAAAAGGATTTCTGAGAAGCTCTGGCAGCAGCCCCGATGAAGGCTGCATTAGCTAGAAATCAGGGGCTGTTTTCAGTAGAGGGTAGACTAGACCTACTAATGCATGACACAGAATTTTTCAGAACTGTCTCAACTCTTATTAAAAACCCAACAATGAACACAGCTCACTGAAGTGGCACTTGTTGGCAAGCTTCCTGGAAATATTTTTCAAAGGTACCATGTTGCATCGGTACACATTACAGACACAACTCCATCAGTGGATGGAAGCTGTAGCTGAGACCCTTCCCCCACACCACCACCCCCACTCCCAGTCCCCGTTTATAAACCTTTAACTTTTCTTGTCGGCTTCATGGCACGGCAGCCTAGAGAACTTTACACGCTTTTAAATCGTCTTCAGTTATTACCATCAAAGCTGGTTCCTTACTATTTCAGCGCATTGAAGTTTCTAGGTTTGGGCTAAACTGGGTAGCTTCCTCAGATTTCAAACATCCAGCCTCCTCTGAAAATCGGAAGCTCCTGATAGACTTGCAGGCTATGGCTTTTCGCAGAGCCTGAAATCTCATCCCTGTCTTCATAAAGGGAAACTCGAATCTTTATTTGAGTTCCTCCTTAGAAGAGGTCAGTCGTGGGAAAACAGGGGTTTGTTGTCACTGGGCTCTCTATCTGATCTTCCCCAGGCTGACCACACCAGAGAACAACTGCCCTTTCATGGGCTAGAAAAGCCTGGCTCTCAAGATGCACTTGCTAATGCTGTCAGGAGATGCTGGGGAGCCTCTGCACTGAAACTTGCATCCGTTTGGTCCCCAAATAGATTACGAATACCAAAGGGCACCTTATATCGTACTGCAGTTTGCCTTCTCCGGGGTGGAACGGGGGCTAGGAGCTTTGTATAAAAATAAAATAAAATAAGCCCACAGAGGCGACTTTTCCGCGCACTCCATCAGTCTATCAGGTAAGGAAAAGTCCCTTCAGGAAATTTCAGTGGGCATGGAAATTTAACCCTTTCAGCTCTGCATTAAAATTACTTTAACACACTTACACCACCCCCATACGTGGTCTTCAGTTCCACTCTCCAGTGCCACTGAAGAAATAAAAAAGATCTGCCTGTTCCATTACAGTTTGAACCTTTTGCTCTGGAGAAGATTCTGAAGGTGGTGGTGGGGGGGGCTCCCTAGTAGGCACCATTAACTCTTGGGGGGGGGGAGCTGAGAAGACTTCACTGTGCAGTTTCTCCCAAGAAAGAAACCTCTTTGCCTCTGATTCACCACCAGCTCTCACAGTGAATGGTAACCCTTTCCTTCTCTCGCCCCTTTGCCCCCAGTTCCATTCTACTCACGCTGCTGTTGTGGCCAGACCAGTGGACCATAGCTTGGTTGTGTGCCGAATCTCCTGTCAGCGCAAACGTGGTGCTGGTCAGTCTCAGCTCCTCCATCCGGAAGCGGGTGGCTTTGTCCGGGTCCCGCGCGCCAGTCCCAGGCCCCTGCTGCCCTCCATCCTTTAGCATGTCCCGGCGGCTCCTACTCGCACCCTCTCCGGGTTCAATCTTCTCGGGATCCGTTCCACTCCGTCTTCTCCGGCCAGAGCGTGCAGCGGTCGCCACTGACACCTTGCTGCCCCCAGCTCGCTCCAGAAACAGCGCCCGGTCCCCGGGGGCCACTGCGAACAGGGGTCTTCTGAAGAGGGGCGGGGGCGTGGCAGGAGCCCGACCCAGCGGTCCCGGGTGAGGAAAACCTCTTGGGGTAAGGGTCCAGCGTGGGGTCGAGCTAGGGTGCTGCGGAGGGCAGCTAGAGAGGCTGCTGCAGACGCCGGGGGCTAAGAGCATCAGAAGCCCCGCTCCAGCTAGGAGCGCGCTCAGCCCGGCCAAGGAGCGGTCCCCGGCGCCAACTTTTCCCATCTCTGGAGCGGAGAGAAGCTGAGAGGATCCCGGACCGAAGGCGGGCAGCGGAGCGAGGCTCCGGGCTGACGGCGGCAGGGCGTGCGCTCAGGACCGCAACTCCATCCAAGTTGGGCTGGGCGGCGGCAGGACGCGCGGAGGCGGCGCCAGGCAGGTGCCTGCCGCTTGCCCAGGCTGGGCTTGTGCAGAGCGCGCGGGTTGGGACGGAGCTGCGAGCCACAGCCGCCGCCGCCGCCGCGCGGGGGTGGAGCCGAACTGAAGTCACGGGCGGAGAGGGCGCCGCGCGCAGGATGGCGACACGGGAGGGAGGGCGGGCTTTGCCAGGGCTCCGGGCGCTGCGTCCCGTCGCCGAGCTGCGCTGTGTACAGGGCTGCGGGCGCGGATTGCGCTGCGGCCAACCCTCCCCAAGGAGCGCGGAGTCCCCGCAAGCAGCCTGAGCAAGAACCCTTCCTCTGGGGGCGAGCAGCCCCAGGCTCCCGGAGCAGGCGCTGTGAAGGGTTTCCTATTCCTGTTTTCCCTTCTCTCCTCTGTGGTTGTTTCTCCCCCTTTCTCTTTTTCTGGTCTTTTCCAGTTTAGAAGATAAGTGGGCTTTTGCTCTCTCTCTCCCTCTTAAACTGGGTGAGTTGGCATCTAGTCCTTACTTTGTGTGCCGCGACCTGCAGATCTCAGAAGGCAGCAGAGAGTGGTGCAATACACTGTGTGTGTGTGTGTGCGTGCTGTGTGTGTCCTGCTCAGTCTATGTACACATATATAGTTAGGGAGATTTACACACACACACCCCAACACACACACACCCTCTGTGATTCCTCCTAGAATCCTTTCCAGGTCTTCTTAAGCACTCTCCGGTATTGAAAGCAGTCACACTTGATAACACAATTAAAGTTAAGATTCCCCAAGTATTTTGTAGCTATATACATCTTGGCGTCCATCATTAAGAGACCACAAGCTCCTGAGAGAAGGGAGACTAACTCTGAAGAAGTGACCTGTTTGCCATTGTGTTCTCTGCTTGCTAACAGTGCACTGAATGGTAGCAGTTGTAGGTGATTGTCTTGGTGAGCATGTGTTGTTAGAGAGCTGTATATCAACACACAGAGGAAAGGTTTTGTATTCTTCTGGCGTTGCCGGTTAGCCCAGGGTTGCTAACACACGCATTCAGATCCCCCTGAGCAAACCAGTGCTTGATGGTGTTTGCTGTGGGAGCTCAGGCAATTGAGTGTCCCACATATTAAATTAAGTGGTTGCATTAGATGACCTTTAAAATCTCTTGTGATCCTCAAATTCTGTAATTATGTGATTATAATATCAATCCGCCCAAGATCCCCTGCCACTGTTCAGAAATTGAGGTAATGATTTATGGTAGGTGGGAGGGCTTTGGAAATTGCAATTTCTCAAAAGCCAGGCCTTTTTCAAATTGTTAATTGATTCCAAGGTTTAAAATGCCATCGAATCTCTTTACCATCCCATGTACCAAATAATGTCCTTTTGAACACATGAGAATTATGAAATTATTGAAGGAATATTTATGGATTGAGTAAACAGATGTTATAAAAGAGTGCTAATTCCTGTGTGCAGTTTGATTTTTGTTCCGTTTCACACTTGGAACCATCGTCTTACTCTACAAAATTCTAAGTTTGTGATGAGCCCCACTTGAAAGTAACACACAGTGATAATTAATCTTCAGTTAATGAAACCTTCCTGATGATACATACTCCAGAGGAACAACTTTAGGATAAAAATCTATTCCAGGGAGATGTGACATCATAATGGTTCCTACGACTTGCTGCAGTCTGAACACCTGGTCAATTGAGCCAGGATGATCTCCATTAATCCAAAGATAGGACAGGACAGGACAGGACAGGACAGGACAGGACAGGGCAAAGTCGCAGATGTATCTAGGCTACAGAGTGGAGCCTTGAGTGAGTAAATAAATAAATAAATAGTTAAAAATAAATAATACTAATAAAAATAGCATTGTTCTAATAACAAAAGCAGCGGGGGGGGGCAAGCACATAGGGGCTGTTTATATCAAGAATCAAAGTTGGGTGTCCTCTCGCTATTGTAAGCCAAGGGTTCTTTGGAAAGTTCCATCTCCACACAAATACAGACCCTGCTGAAACAGAAACATATTCTGGCAGGCTGTAGCCTCTACAGAATCAGTAGTCCTCTCCCCTCCTCAGACTTCCTGCCCACGGTGTCAAAGGCCCCAAGGAAGACTTGCTCCTTCCCTCAGAAAAGATATTAGAGCAAGACAGGGTCATCATTTCCTCAATGATTTCTTTCTCAATGCTTTCTCTGTTACCCTCCTTTCCAATCTGGAAAAATCAGTGAGTGATTCCTCTAGGAAAGGAAAGACACAGAGGGAAGAACCGGAACCCAATAGCGTTCCATTGAACAAGGAAGCCCTGAACAAAGCAATTGGACCAAGGAGAGATTAACTAGAGCTTCCTGGATTTATTGCTGCATTAAATTTTTAGTGTTAAAATAAATGCCTTCCTTTAAAAAATGCTACAAATGGAGTACATTTTCCCCTAGAACTTAGATCTTCTGTCTTTTCATATACGTGTTAAGATGATCCCACAAAAGCCAGGTGTGGGGCTCATGTCTGTAATTCTAGCAGTAGGGAAGCTGAGGATTGCCCTTGTTTGAAACTAATCTGGGCTAAATAAGTACTTTAAGGGCAATCTGAGATACAGTGAAATCTTGGCTTAGAAAAAGAAGAAAAAATCCAACAGTAATAAAAACAAAAGATAAAATTCCAAAGGAAGGTCATTCTAAAGTGAGTGTTCATGGGCCATTTGAGACTTCATTGAGGACAGCTAAAGATTTTAAAACATAATTCCCGTTATCCATTGGTGAAGATAAAATTATACAAATGTAGGTAAAATTGGCCCTAGATAGTAGTGTATATGTATATGTGTTCATTTTATTTCCCTAATGACTTTTATCAACAAGTCATAGGAGAAATTACCAGAATTTTCTAAACCATTAATTTTCCATTGTTGGGAGTCCAAAACAACAGGTGAACCACAGGAATTCTGTTTCTAAGTTTGTTTGGTCAATTAATATGATATATGTTATTATATTCTTACATTTATTTGTATGTATTTTTGTGTGTGTATGCATGGGAATAAACCTGTAACCATGTGAGTGTTGAGGTCAGAGGACCGCTTTTGGGAATGAGTTCTTTCCTTCTGCTGTGTCAGTTTAGGGGATGAAACACATGTCTTTAGGTTACCAACATCAGTGGTGATTGACTGTATGCTGAACGCGTCTCCCCAGCCCACATAGGTGTTGTTTTGGTCCTGTGAAAATGTTATTAGAAAATTAATGCCATAGGTCTGAAGAGATTATAAATTTCCAATTCCCCTGAGGAAGGTTTTTAAATTTTGCCCATGAAAAATAAGCCTTTGCTGTGAAGATCTCGGCCAAATGTATCATCAGGAGTAGCATGCTGGCCTCTCTTTCTAGTGGCAGACTCTCAACAGTGCCTTCTTCTTGGTGACATTCAATCCTGTGTCTGTTTTCTTTGTCTGTTTAATAACCTCCCTCCAAACATTGTGTGGATAAAGACAATCGTAGCTGTGTTAATCTGCTCTGTCCCCCAATGTCTCCCTCTGTGCCTAGCTCATTAAAAGAATGACTGCCTAGCTGGGTAGAAACACTACCCGCATTTCACCTAGCAGGGATCACTGTAAATCAGACGTGTCCTCCACATGTGCTCCAGACTTTAAATGTATCAACTTATGTAGCATGTCTGTGCATGTTCTCTCACTTAAGTATTACAGTCTACCCCACTTTTCAGATTACATTAAACAGCTCCCAACAAGGGTTATATCACCATGTAGTGCCCAGGGCAAGGCTTCTGAAGAGCCATTCCTCTTGGAATTCTCCCTACTCAAAATTCCAACAGACAGCACTTGTTGGTGACTTTCTATAGATTAGGCACTCAGTGAATGCTGAGTCAGTTTCAATAACATTGAACCAGCAATGCTAGAGAAAGTGAGGGAGGGGTTATTTTGTGGAGGGGGAGGAGGTAAGTGTCTCAGTGGTTCACATCCTCTTGCCTTCATTTGGTATGCATGAGGAAAATATGCTAAGCAGGGTAGAATATTCATCACTGCCATAATCTTCCTGCAAGAGCTTCAGTTAACTAACTTTTCTTTGCTTTGGTTTTTCAAAGCACGGTCTCACTCTACAGACCAAGTGATCTCAACCTTGTGATCCTCCTCCTTCTGCGCACCTATGGGATAATCACCAGGTGCCATAATGCCCAGCTAAATGCTTACATTCTTTTCCTATCTTCTGCTGCTCCTTGTCTAATGGATACCTTGACTTCAGCTGGCATTAAATTATATTATAAGATTCGTCAATAGAACAATGTCTTTTAATAGCTCCCAAATACCTGGCTCTCCTTGGATACCATTGTAACAAGGCGTTTTGCATTTCAGATGGATGCCATGAGGAACCACAGAGGAGAACCAGATAGAACAATATTCAGGCTGTTCCCATAGCTTGTCAAGGGAATGATGGGAACAGTTTAAACTGCCCTTTAAAGTACTTTTAGGTATCAAATAAATACTGGGCACAGTCAAAATTCAGTCAGTGTGTCTCTTCTCAGACAATTTAGGTTGCTATAGTAGAAGTACTTAAGTCCTTATGTTTGGAAAAACCAAGCTAAGATTATCTACTTGATGTGTAGGGAAGTTATAAGAGCCAGCTAAACTTTGTAAAACTCGTGGAATTAATCCTGCTGCTTTGCATTTATGTGACTTCTGTCTCTCCAGATCTATAAACCGTTTTTTTTTTCTTTTAGTTCAATAAATCTTGCAGCAGCTCCAGAAGATAGGTAGGGGGCAGGTTTTGCCTGCATCTTACAGAATAAATATACATTTATCCAAGGTCATGAAGTTAAAGACAAACTTAACACAGAATATCATTATCATCTTCCCCACACAATCCTACTTTGTCACATCCAGTTGATACATACATGAATTAAAGTCTCACATTATTTTTATTTGGCTATCAGGCATTACTTACACAATCATTTTAAGCTTCAAAGACTGATTTATATAATTATTTAGGAAAAGAGGCATGAACGAACATTACTGTCATCATGTGAACTCACATCTGCATATATTAACATATTTAAATATTCAGGCTTAATCTGAAATAAACAAAAATGCACAGATGACAAGGTGAATTTATTTAGAGGTGATATCATTAGGTCTTCTAAAATATATATTTACCAAAAACCTTAAAATGCATTAGAATAACTTGTTTGTCATCTTCAAAAGATTTGAAACCTTCACAAGTAACATTAAACATCGCTCTTTTCTGTTATCTTCTAGCTTAGAAATCCAGTGCATAAAGGCTCTGATGTCCTATGTCACAAAACCAACTTTGTACCCTTTACCTAGCTCTGCTTACTAAAATCTACAGTATGTGCAGATATCAAAACTTGAAGCAGTATTTCCACTGGCTTCTTTGGGAATACTTACCAGAGGATGAGGCAAAAGAAAGGGAAGATACCCACAAATTCTCAAAGCCACTAAGAGACCAACCACTGCAACCATCTAAGAAGATGGAGGTCTCTTTACAAAGAACTGATTCAAAGACAAATGGGCTTAGTTCTGTTACTAAATTCAGGAGGTTCCTGGGGACACAAAAACCCCAGTAAATTTTACTGAATCAGTTATACGGCATGCTTTGAAGGTCAAGATTTTAGAGACTGTTCAGTCAGAGCACATGGTGGCAATGCTGCAGGGAAGCCACGGGAGGAACACACAGCACAGCTGAGCAGACACCTGAAACCCTGAGCTGGGTCCCATGTCTCTGATCTGTACAGAGTGTAGTCTCCAACCCTCCTGTCCAGAGAGCCTCGGCAGTCTAAGAGTAAGGGTTCATTGTAATGTTGGGGCTGTTTCCTTGCTGTTGAAAGTGTTAAGACTTTAGGGAACCTTAATTCAAGCTCTTTATCCATTTCTGCATCACACGAGCCTCCTCCTTCATGTTTCCAAGAGTTCCTCCTGTTGTTTAAGCTGACTTTATCCATTTTCACTTCCTTGGTACCTTCTGCCCCTGATTCCCACACTAATATCCCAGCCTCCTAATGCCTAGTAATCCTCTACGTATTCTCGGAACCATAATTATCAGTCTCTACCTGTCATGTCTTATGACATCATATCCCATTTAAAAGGTTTTCATTATAACAATTGTCTTGTATTTTTGGTGCTATATTTCTTTACCCAGTGCTAAGCAGGGCATCCTTATCTGTTTTCTCTGTTCTCTTGGCTGTCTGCACTTACTTTGATGCTGCCCTCTTGTTATTCCAATTATCTATCATTACTTATCCATCTTCTTCATTAGGATATGAACTCCTGTGGGTTAGGGGCTGTCCTAAGTTCACAACCCAGGTCTGGCACACAAAGGCATTCAGTAAGCATTTGTTACTTGAACAAATGACACAACGAATGCTCTCATATTTTTGATAGTATCTCTTAATATGGTCAGATATTCCCTGTTAGGATGAAATCAAAGACACCCACGAGAGATGTCATGTGTAGCTAAATTTATACCTACAAGAACAGCTGAATCAATGAATAAAGCAATTAAATGCAAACTGTCATTAAGTGAAAATGCTCACCTCCTCCGATCTATTGAAAGCACACCAAGCTTTTCCAAAGAACCTGGATAAATAACGTATATGATGCTTTAGTCACACTTTTTTTCAAATACTGAAAAATGAGAGTGAACTTTAATTTTGTCTATGAATGTGTTCAAATTTTAATGGTAGGATTAGTTAGTCACTGTATTTCACACACATACACACAAAACCAGGTAAAGTTAGAAATATGTTCATTTCCTTGACTGTAATAAACACTTATATATACCTAAGCACTATTAGGTATATGCTAAATATATAATAAAAAGTGAAGCTCTTAAGAGTATATAATTATATAATAGAATTTGCCAGTGACTTCAGAACTTTTCTCTATGGATACGTGCTTTCTATTTATTTATTTATTTATCTATCTATTTATTTATTTATTTATTTTGGTTTTTTGAGACAGGGTTTCTCTGTATAGCCCTGGCTGTCCTGGAAGTCACTCTGTAGACCAGGCTGACCTCGAACTCAGGAATCCGCCTGCCTCTGCCTCCCAGAGTGCTGGGATTACAGGCGTGCACCACCACAGCCCGACAGATACATGCTTTCTATTTTAAGTTTCAAAGATTTTGTTTCTGAACCACATTCATAAATGCATATTTTTGTTGTTGTCTTTATACCTCATGATGTCTGTAATTACTTTACCTGTATATGAAAATGAACTTGAAAGTTGTGTCCTGTGGACACCACCCATACCAGCACAATTGTAGAGAAGTCTCCTTCCTTTTTCTACATGCCCTGGAATGTTCCCTATTAATCACTGACAATATTTGTTTTGTTTAAGAGTGTTCTTGACTATTGAACCATTTGTCAAATGTTTTGATGATGAAGGATTCATGTGGTTATTGCTGATTTTTCTTACAGCTCTAGGGATTTAACCTAGGACCTCACATATTATAGGCAAACCCTTTTCCACTGAGCTACAGCTCCAGGCCCAAACAGGTTCTAATTAGGATAGCATTACAGTAAATCATGAAACCTGGTATGAGGTCCCTATTTAGTGTTCCAGTTTGTTTCACATTATCTTTAAAGTGTCTAAAAATCCTGGGCTTTAAGAGAGAATTGCATGACATCTGTAGATCAATTAGGGAGAAAATAACATCTGAAATTATTTCCCCCACCCACTGATGGATGTGCTACGTTTCTGCATTTGTTTAATCTTCAGTTCTCTCGGCTGTATTTATTAGTTTTCAATCTTTCAGTGAAAGGGATTTGATGTGTTTGATGGCATTATGAACCTGGTCATTTTATCTTGCTATTCATTGACTTTTTTAGTACATAAAATCACAATTGTTTTACTTTGGTTTGGATCTAGTTGCTTTAAAAATAAATATACATATTAAGTATAAATTTTTTTTATTTGAAAAAATTCTATATTCCTAATCCCGGCCTGTGTAAATTAAACTTTCATTCCTTTCAAATTTGTCTGCCTTTCATTGGTTGATAAATTGCTACTGTTCACCTAGGAAGAATAAGTATGTTTTATAGAAATTGTGGCAATGATCAAGCTTGTGTGGAAGCAGCACCACCCCCTGCATGGGGGAAATGTTTCATTATTTTACTTTGAAGTGTGAATACGATGCTTGCTGGGAATTCTTTTGAAAATAGATAAATCATAATCACTGATTTTTCTTTATTATTAACTTGCTGACTTTTAGAAATGAAGGAAGAGTTTGTGAGTTTTATTTTATTTTAATGCATCTTTTCATAAGTCCATGGTTTTGTAAATATTGATTATTAAATATTAAGCTACTCTTCATTCCTACAGCAAAGTATTTGAATTTGTAGAGTGTGATTGGGAGATGTAAAGTGAATAAATAAATAAATGAAAAAAAAGAGAGTCTGAGTGGTTTACATTTTATTTGAAGCTTATCCAGGTACAACCATGGGATACCAAGTCTTTATTCTATTATTCTCGTTATGTAACCTTGACTGATCCAGAACCCTTTACATAGGTTCTGGGTCACACAAGAAACAAAAAAGCATTCTATTTAATTCAACCACACTAGGCTGGCCTTGACCTCATAGAGATCCACCTGCCTCTGCTTCCTTAGGCCTGAGACTAAAGTCATGCAGTACCAGACACCGGGCCCAGGTTCTTTTTCTTGGTGTAGTGTTTTTCCCAGATTTTAAACTCAAGGTTATATTGGTTTCATAAAGGAATTTTATAGAGAGTCACACTTTTTTTTTTTACATCCATAAAGAGTTCTTGTAAAACCAGATTAATTCTTCTTTATTCCTCTTAGTGGTTGGGGGGTGGGCAGCAACATTACAGTTACTTTGCATTGGATTTTGTGAGAAATGTTACTCACATATACTGTTATATCAATTTCATCTCTGTTTAGGCTTCCTACCTAGTGTTATAATATTTTAATAAAATGTTCCTCAAATGCCTTATTCCTCTCTTCTGAAGTTTCAAGTCTATTGACATATATTTGTTTTTTTATAATATTTTTATACTACTTTTATTATTATTTTGGCATATATTAAACCTAGACACATCTCCTGTTTAGATTATTAATATTGATCAAAATTTTGTTTCTCTTATTTTTATTCATGTTTTACCAGAAGTTTGCAAATATTATTAATTGTTGAATACAACCTTTGGCTATTCTGGTTTTGCATATTTTGCCTTAATTTAAATCTGTTTGCTGTGCACATATATAACTATTCATATATTTACAACTTTATATTTCTGTCTTATCATTGCTTAGCTAATTTCTGCAAACTTTAATATGGTTTATTGATCATTATTTAATTGAATTTTTGAATGTCCATTGTAAATTTTCTTTTATTTGTGAGCACATTGAAAAGAATTCTGTTTAATTCTGAAGTATTTGAGCTAAGTATTTCTTAATAATTAATTGCTAGGATGCTTCCATTGCAATCGGAAAAATTACTGGTATGATTTCGGTTCACCTCTGAAGCTTTCTTATATCATGTCAGGTGATCACTTTTGTAACCAGTAGTGGATAAATACCTTAATAAACTTAATGCAAAAGTTATGCCATGTATACAGTCTGTGCTGTAATTATGTATTATGTTCATTGGGTTAAGTTTACTAATCAAGCTGTTCAAATACTTCATAGCTTTATTAATCATTTGTTTATGTTCCACTGGTTAGAAATGGATAAAATATTTAGTTATTATTGTGTTTTTCTTTAGCTTTAAAAATCTATTCATTGTAGATATTCTGAAGACATATTAAAAATACTTTTAAAATTTTCATATTATCTTGTAATTTTCATGTTTTGTCTCGATAAAATAATTATCTTTTCCTCCAGAATTAATTATTGCCTTAAACTTTTATGTTAGCTTAATCACGTTCCTTTTAGGTAAATTCACTCTATTTCAAACTTGTTTTTTACTGCCTTGAAGTCTGCCTTTATTTATGTATTTATTTATTGAAAATAGATTCTTCTTTCACACAATGCATCCCAACCACAATGTACCCTACCTCCACTTCTCCCAAAACATCCTCCCCACCTTCTCTCTCTCTCTCTCCCCCCCTTCTCCCAAGCACATACCCTGTTTCTTCTTCAGAAAAGAGTAGGTCTCCAGGAGATAACAACCAAACAATACAAAACAAAATACAATAAGATGAGGCCAAAGTCCTTATATCAAGCTTACCTAAAAGAATCCAACAGGAGGAAAGAGTCTTTGGAGCAGGCAAAAGAGTCAGGGATACACCTGCTCCCACTGTTTGGAGTCCCACAAAAACCACCAACCTAACAGCCACAACATATACCCAGAGAACCTGCCTTTTAAAGCAGCGTTTTATTTTCTGACTACCGTTTGAGTTTTTTGTTTGTTTGTTTGTTTGTTTGTTTGTTTTAGAAACTAAGCCTTTTATTTTTAAATAAGTGTAGATTCACCATATTTCCTTGCTTTATGATGAGGTTCTGTGATGACATTCAGGAAGGAAGAATCCATTCTGGTTCTTTGTGACAAGGACTTCACAATGGCAGGAGCTTGCAGCAAGTAATCACATGACAACCATACACAGACACAGAGAATGATGAATGCTTGCCCCTCAGCTCTCTTCTCTATTCATTCTGCTCAGGATTCCAGACAGGGAGTAGTTGGATGCACCTTGGTCATGTAACCTCCTACAGGCATAGCACATGGGTATCTCCTTGGTAACTTTAGATTTTTTGTTAAGAAATGTATTTATAAAAGCATTCCTATGAACTCTGGCCAATTTGTCCTAATGACATTGGTCTGCTTAATTATAGAACACCATTACAATGAGACTATAGTTTATAAAATCAAAGTACTATACTTGCAAACCATTACAGAGATTCTTATCCCTCAAAGATAGCTTATTTTTATTTCATTTGAGACTAAACCATGCTAAGTAGTGCAGGCTGGCCTCAAATTCTTCTTTTTTTTTTTAACATTTATTAGTATTAGTATTAGTATTAGTATTAGTATTAGTATTAGTATTAGTATTAGTATTAGTATTAGTATTAGTAGTACACTACAGCTGTCTTCAGATACACCAGAAGAGGGTGTCAGATCTTGTTATGGATGGTTGTGAGCCACCATGTGGTTGCTGGGATTTGAACTCAGGACCTTCAGAAGAGCAGTGAGTGCTCTTAACCACTGAGCTATCTCTCCAGCCCCTGGCCTCAAATTCTTGCCTAGGCTGTTAAATGCTAAGATTACACATTTGAATTACCTATTAGACTAATTTTAATCAACTTCAATTTTAATTAGCTAATGATTATGTATATGGGATCAACCTCACAGCATGGTAGCTATTCTAACTATAATATAATGCATTGCTATTTTTTAAGATGTTAATTGCCTTCTGATATACTTACCCCTAAGAAAGCATAAGCATATACAGTGCTATATATGTTAACTGGCCTGCTTTGATAATTTAATTATGAATTCAGGTTACTTTTAATCAATACCCATACCTTCTTAATTTCTAGAAAATACTTCCTACTCTCATTCCCATTTGACACATAATCCAATTTTTAACAATTAATTAATATTCCATTATATAAATATACCATATATTCTGTGTCCATTCTTCAGTAGAGGGTTATCTAGTTTGCTTCCAGTTTCTGGCAATCACGAATAAAACCTCAGTGAACATGGTTGAGCTAGTTTCCTTGTGGTATAATGGAGTGTCCTTTGGGTATATGGCCAAGAGTGGCATAGTTGGAGCCTATGTCCTTCGGATTTTGTTCCTTTGTTCCTTATTAGGCAGAGACTATAGACGGGATAGCCCAGAGAACTAGGGTAGAATCAAACATATCTGGTCAAATACAAACAAACAAACAAACAAAAACAAAAGAAAAATCAGTGGAATTTATTTTAGTCATATTCTTCTTTACTCATAGATCTATACCTTGTCCAGCTGTCATCAAAGAGGTTTCCTTTGGCAGAAGATGGGAGCTAGTATAAAGACCCATGGACAGAAATTATGCAAAGAGAGCGTCTAAATTGGAAATCTCCATCAGCTCCCTCCCCTCAGAGACTGCGGAACTCTATTGAAGAAGGGGAAGAAAGACAGTAGAATTCAGAGGGGCTGTGGTCTCCAAAAGAACATGACCCACTGAATCAACTAAGCAGGGCTCAAATGAGCCCAGAGAGACTTAGCTGAAAAACTCGGGGGCCTGGATGTATCTGCATTGGTCCTCTGTGTCTATGCTATGGCTGTTTCTGCTCCTGGGACTATTCCCTCCTGTTGGGTTGGCTTGTCCAGTCTCAGTATGAGGCCTTTTGTCCTTTCATATTGTATTTTGCTTTGTCCTATTTGTCTATCCAGAGAGAGAGAGAGAGAGAGAGAGAGAGAGCAGATGGGCAGGGGATTTGAGAAGAGTAGAGGGAAGGAAAACTGTTGTTGGATGTATTGTATGAGAGAAAAAACTATTTTCAATAAAAATTTAAAAATTCCAAGAAGGAAGGCCAGAGTTTGGATGTTTCGGTCCTTCTTAGAAAGGGGAACAAAATACTCACACGAAGAAATACAGAGACAAATGTGGAACAGAAACTGAAGGAAAAGCCATCCAGAGACTGCTCTACCCAAGGATCCAATGCATCTGCAGATATCAAGCCCAGACACTATTGCTGATGTAAAGAAATTCTTGCCGACCGGAGCCTGATATAGCTGTCCCTTGAGAGGCTCTGCCAGAGCCTTACCAATACAAATGTGGATATTTCCAGTAAACCATTGGACTGAGCTTGGGAACCCCAGTGGAAGAGTTAGGGGAAGGACTGAAGGAGTTTGCAACCCCATAGAAAGAACAACAATATCAATCAACCAGACCTCTGAGAACTCCCAGAGATTAAACCATCAACCAAAGAGTACACATGGAGAGACACATGGCTCCAGATGCATAGGTAGCAGAGGATTACCTTATCTGTCACCAATAGGAGGGGAGGCCCTTTGTCCTGTGGATTCTTAATGCCTCAGTGTAGGGTAATGCTAGGGCAGAGAGACAGGAGTGGGTAGAGGGAACCCTCTTTGAAGCAGAAGGTAGGGGGAAAGGGATATAGAGTTTATGGAGGGAAACTGGGAGGGAGGATGACATTTGAAATATAAATAAATAAAATAACCAATAAAAGAATCCTAGAAAATAACTAATTAGCTTGACATTTCTATAGTTTTACCATTCCAGGAATACTATGTAAATAAATCACACAGTATATAACTTCTTGAAACAAACCTTTCAGACTAGATAAACAAATTTATCACTGTGGAAGATTAGAGAACCAGCTTGAACTCTTCTATATATCAACAACAAATATATAGGGAATAATTTCATTGACATACTCTCATTCACAATAGTCACTGAACATACAAGATCTAAGAATAAACAACCAATAAAGTAAAGGAGTTCTCCAATAAAATATTAAAGCTCTGAAAAAGATATAAAGAACACAAGAAAATAGAAAGAAGTCCATGCAAAGTATTTCATCTGCATAGATTAATTTTGTTATTTAAAAGTACATTTATTTATCAAGAGAGATACAATTTATTCTACCATACAGTGAAAATAAGACAGATTTTTCAGTGTTTTGAAATTCTTGGCATGTTAATTTCTGAAATTCAGATATAGCAGATCAGCATTCCTTGATATTCTCAAAGTTCTCAAAATTATGATATTTAAACATACTTACAACAGTCTTCACATTCCACAATTTTGAGTATTGAAAAGACTTATTAAATGAAAAAAAAAGTACATTGCTTCTCGGCCCTTTGGCTAAGATCTCATGTGAAAATAAATACAATAAGTTAAGTAGTGCTTGCAAAGAACTCCTCCCTATTATATCTGTACATTTAAAACCACATTAGTCTACATATTTTTCTTTTCATAATCAAAATTAAAAGAAAATGTATTTACCAATGATTTGTTGTTTAACATCCATATAACAATTCTTAGGCACATGAATGGAACTAGAAAATATCAACCTGAGTGAGGTAACCCAGTCACAAAAAACCATACAATGATTTGTTGTTTAACATCCATATAACAATCTTAGGCACATGGATGGAGCTAGAAAATATCAAACTGAGTGAGGTAACCCAATCACAAAAGACCACATATGGTTTGCATTCACTGATAAGTGGATATTAGCTCAGAAGCTTAGAATACCCAATATATAATTCATAGGTCAAATGAAGCTCAAGAAGAAGGAAGAAGAAAGTGTGGATGCTCTGGTCCTTCTTAGAAGGGGGAACAAAATACCCATAGGACGAAATGCAGAGACAAAGTGTGGAGCAGAAAATGAGGGAAAGACTATCCAGAGACTGCCCCACCTAGGGATCCATACAGTGGCCAAACCCAGACACTATTGTGGATGCCAACAAGTGCTTGCTGAGAGGATCTTGATATAGTTGTCACCTGGGAGGCTCTGCCAGTGCATGACAAATACAGAGGGGGGACACTTTCAGCCAACCATTGGATTGAGCACATGTTCCCTAATGGAGGAGCCAGAGAAAGGACCCAAGGAGCTGAAGGGATTTGCAACACCATAGGAGGAACAATATGAACCAGTCAGCACCCCCAGAGCTCCCAGGGGCTAAACAACCAACCAAAGAGTACACATGGAGGGCACCATGGCTCCAGATGCATATGTAGCAGAGGATGGCTTTGTTGGGCATCAAAGGGAGGAGAGGCCCTTGGCCATGAGAAGGCTAGATGCCCCAGTATAGGGCAATGCCAGGACAGAGAAAGAGGAGTGGAATGGGTGGATTGATGAAGAGGGGAGGGGAGATGGGTTAGGGGATTTTTTTTTTTTTTTTTTTTTGGTGGTAGGGACCAGGAAAGGGGATAACATTTGAAATGTAAATAAAGAATATATATAAAATCCCATCTATATAACTAATGTGATCTACAGATTTTATGAGACCTTTGACAAGATCCCAAAGACATTTTTTAATAGTATAGAAAGTACCTAAAATTTCTAATGACGTATAAAGAACCATGAATGAAAGGACAATCTTGTCTGATTTTCTGAGGAGTCGCCAAACTGATTTCCAGAGTGGTTTTACCAGCTTGCAATCCCACCAACAATGGAGAAGCGTTCCTCTTTCCCCACATCCTCTCCAGCATCTGCTGTCCCCTGAATTTTTCATCTTAGCCATTCTGACCAGTGTGAGATGGAATCTCAGTGTTCTTTTGATTTGAACATTTCTTTAGGTGCTTTAGAGCCATTCGAGTTTCCTCAGTTGAGAATTCCCTGTTTAGCTTTGTACCCCATTTTTTTAAGAGTTATTTGACTCTCTGAAGGCTAACTTCTTGAGTTCTTTGTATACATTGGCTATTAGGCCTCTATCAGATGTAGGATTGGTAAAGAACTTTTCCCAATTTGTTTGTTGCTGTTTTGTCCTATTGACCGTGTTCTCCAGAAGCTGGAAAGAACCCAGATGTCCTTCAACAGAGGAATGGATACAGAAACTGTGGTATATATACACAATGGAGTACTATTCAGGTATTAAAAACAATGAATTCATGAAATTTTTAGGCAAATGGATGGAACTAGAAAGCGTCATCCTGAGCGAGGTAACCCAATCACAAAAGAACACACATGATATGCACTCCCTGCTAAGTGGGTGTTAGCCCAAAAGCTCAAAATAAACAAGTTACAATTCGCAGAATACAGGAAGCTCAAGAAGAAGGAGGACTGAAATGAGCGTGCTTTGGTTCCTCTGAGAAAGGGAACAAAATAATCACAGGAGCAATAAAGGTGACAAAGTATGGAGCAGAGACTGAAGTAAAGGCCACCCAGAATCTGCCCTATCTGGGGATTCAGCCTATAAATAGTCACCAAACCCCTGACACTATTATGGACAACAAGAAGTGTATATCAAAAGGAGCATGCCATGTTTGTCTCCGGAGGGGCCCTGCCAGAGCCTTGCACATAAAGAGGTAGATGCTAGCAGTCAACCATTGCTCTGGGCGTGGGGTCCCTTATGGAGGAGTTGGAGTGTGGTCTGGAGAAGCTGAAGGGGTCTACAGCCCCATGGGAATAACAATGATTTCAGTCACCCAGACGCCTCAGGACTCCCAGGGACTAAACCATCAACTAAGGGGTACATATGGTTCCAGCCAAAAATGTGGCAGAGGAATGTCTTGTAGGGCATCAGTGGGAGGAGTGGGAGGAGTCCTTGATCAGGTGAAAGCTTAATAGATGCCCCAGCAAAGAGAAATCGAAGAGGGGGGGGTGATGTGGGAGTGGCAAATACTTGGAGGCAGGAGGTTGGAGGAGGGGTTGGGGGTTTTCTGGGAATGGGGAAACCGGGAAAGATTTTACCATTTGAAATGTAATGAAGATTATATTCAAT
Source organism: Apodemus sylvaticus (assembly GCF_947179515.1). Classification (NCBI taxonomy): domain Eukaryota; kingdom Metazoa; phylum Chordata; class Mammalia; order Rodentia; family Muridae; genus Apodemus; species Apodemus sylvaticus. The sequence continues at coordinate 10,866,615 of NC_067472.1, read as the reverse complement.
AAAAAAGAGACAATCTTGCAAAAGAAAAATTAAATTAAAGCTATCAAATTAAAGGTAAATTAAATTAAAGGTATCAAATGGTCTAATTTCAAAAAAGTACTACCAGCTACAATGATTCTAAGTATAGGCTGATAGACAAATATACAGACCTGGAAAACAGTATTGCTACATGGTCACAAATATTAAAAAAAAAACAAATGCTAAGAATAGATAGTGAGAAAAAATAATCTTCTTAATAAGTTGTGTTGGAAAAATTAAGTGTCTTTGAAAAGAAAAATTAGAGAGGACTTATGTCCTCTACAATAATCAATTAAAAATGGAAAACAAATTAAACATGAGACATTAAAATTTAATTATCATAGAAGCAAAGTTTATTAAAATAGCACAAACTCTTAGACTTGGCACCAAATATCCAGACAAGAAATAGACAAATAGAACTATACAAATTAAACAGCACAATTGTAGATGTAATGATACCCAAGGGAAATATAGCATTAGATAAAATATTTGCAAACTATAAGTCATAACAGTAAAATAAATAAGACATATTTATCAGGCACGTCACTAGCAAATAAAGAAATCTTGTTTGTAAATGGGCAAGACACTTGAATATACATATCCCCAATGATGATGTATGGTCAACAGGTATATTAAAAGATGCCCGGTATGGCTAACAACCAAAGGAACACAAATCAAACCTGAATAAGAAACCACTCATACCTGGTAGACAGCAAAGGTGGTAAGGTTGCACAGACATTGGAAGGTACAATATTGTTTATACTATAGCAGACAGTATGGAGGTTCCTAAAGATTTAAACATAGACCTATTATATGGTTCATCAACTGCATAAATGTGTTTCTATAGGAAATAAATCAAGATCTTGGAGGAATTTAATTTTTCATTTTTTCATAGTCACCAAGATGTAGAAAGATCTTGGATTTTCATCGAGAGATGAGCAGACAGATTAAATGTGGTCTGTACAGGAAACAGGATATTATTTGCCTTTGAAACAAGAAAATCTTGTTACTTGACACTCAACCTGTGTCCAACCTTGAAGACATTTTCCCCCAAAGGTGAATCATCCCATCACTTAAGTATTTGTACTGTATTAACTCACACGTGTGTCATATTAAAATAGTCAGTCTCACAGGAACAGACAGTAGGATGATGGCTCACAGGTCCTGAGGGAAGAGGGAGCTGGGAGAGGAATTCCTGAGCCATTTACACACATCAACAGGAATATCTTTCTTGTTTGGGTCTGCAGGGTAGAGATTCTTACCTTCCACCAAACAACACTGATAACCATTCTGGGCTGTGCGGGGAAGGGGTCTATTCTGTGTTAATAGAGAGAAAGTTTGATCTTACTGGAAGGTAATAGAAGTCCAAAAACTCCAACTTCTCTAGACCAGGAAGCCTATGTGGTCTCCCCAAGACTACATGCTGGAGATTACATTCCTGGTTTCCTCTCCTATCTTTTATAACATGATAAGCTTTCGTTCTTCCTCACTGTTCTTTGTGAGAGAATCTGAATTTTGTTGCTGTTTGTTTTTATTTGGTTTGTGTATGTGATTCTCCAGGTTTTCATCATTTTCAACTACAGATCAGTAAAATAAAAAGCAAAAAAAAAAAAAAAAAAAAAAAAAAAGAAAAGAAAAAAAGAAAAAAGAAAAAAGAAAAAAAGGAAAAGGAAAAGAAAAGAAACCAGGGGCTCCCAACACAAACTGGGACCCAAGATCGCCAACTTATCACCTTTTTGGTTTTAACCTGTACATGCAATTTCTGCTTGTATAATAAGTAGAAACCTAGGCTTTTAAATGCATAGAATCAGGAATAAGGTATGCATACTCTGCTTCAAAATCAAGACTAATCTGTCTTTTAATTATGATGCTCATAGTCAATATTTTATAACATCGTCTGTTACATAGTGCTATTTAATAAATTCTTCCAATCCTTAAGAAAGTCTATTCTTTCTTGCTCATGGGAACAACTGATTGATAGAGGGTGACTTATTTCTGGTGAATTCATAAGAACCTTGTTAAAAGAAGCATTTTTATTATTTTTATACCAGGGAGACACATGCACATAATATCTTTTGGGCCTTCAGACTTTCAGAATTCTGTTCTTATGTTTGTGTTGGAAGAATCAGAAAGTAAATCCAACTGTGAAATTACATTTCAAGTTTCTGTGTCCCTTATGTTATCCTCCCATAAGACTAAGCAAATTAAGGATGCAGAAACCTTTCTCCATCTTGCATGAATCAAAGAAACTCATGCAGACAACCTTAGAACCTCACATTCTAATTTAGTAATAGTACCGTGAAAAAACTCGTGTGTGTGTTTTGCCTGCATATATATATATATATATATATATATATATATATATATATATGCACTTATATATATACTTATATAGATATGCACTTATATATATATATACTTATATAGATATGCACTTATATATATACTTATATATATATGCACTTATATATATATATACTTATATAGATATGCACTTATATATATATATATACTTATATATATATGATTATATGATGTACGTGCCTGGTGCCTTCAGAAGTCAGAAGAGGATGTCAGATTGCCTGGAAGTGTAGTTAAGGGTAGCTGTGATCTACCATGTGAAATCTGGCAGCTGAGTCTGGATCCTCTGTAAGAACAAGTGCTTTTAACCTCTGAGCCATCTCTCTTGAAGCTCCGGATCACTCGAACTCGATCCTGCAGTGTTCTTGATGTCTCATTTCATGTGTTTCGAGCTTTAGAAGATATTGGCTAATACATATAAATGTTTCTTAAATATTTTGAATCTTGCCTTTCTTACCTACAGTGAAACTAATGCTAAAACCATTTAGCTTTACCCCCTTTTTTTTCATTTGTATTCTCTCAGACTCTTACTTTTATAGCACTGTTCTAACATTATTTCCAGTTAAGTAGCATTGTTTTCTTCTATTGGAACTTTGTATTAAATTATGAGTATCAAAACTGCATTCTTGTAGTTGTAGAAGTTACAACAGACTGTAGTGGGTTACAGGAGGCATATGGCCTCATGCCTCCCACGATTTCCTAGAACATATTAATTTCAGTTGTTTTACAATGCTGGTCTGTTTCTGTTCTCTCTCACTCTCTGATTTGATTTGTTTTGCGATATCTTCTTTCATTTGGATTTCGTAAAACAACTATTTCACCAGTCATAACTGCACATACTTACCTTTGGGATGGCTTATAGGATGCAGCACCTTGACCTGGGCAAATATTTGTCCTTACCATTTGTTCTAATTACTCTTTGTCATCTTGGCTTTTAAAGCCAGGACACAGGAATTCCAATGTTCAGCTTTCCAACCCAGGAAAGAACTCCTGCACTTTGGTGGGTCTTGAAATGCAACTGTTTCCTTATTTGCTACTGGACAGTGTCTGGTATTATGAGGTACCCCAGATCTTTAAACCTAGATCTTCCTTTTCTTTGCTACCTTGAATTTTTACCCTGCTTAGTGAAAATCTTGTGGTGCAAATTACTCCAGGGGAAATTTTATGAATACTTTTACTTTACATATTTTTTTTTTACGATTGGTGCTTTCTACCCCTAAAGCCTTAGCTGCTTTTGTATCTATACCTAGCTCCTGCTTCTTTGCCCCAATGTGATTGCTGGTTTTTGTTATGAAATTATTCCCCTAAGCAAGAATTGAAAAATGGATTCAAGAAGAAAAACCCTGGGGAATATGGAGCTCAATTCATTGTGTGAATTGTAACCCCTAGAGTGCTCTATGCAGAGCTTATTTCCAAGGCCTTTTAAGCAGTTATTTTATGTTATTACCTAAGTTTTATAGTTGTTTTCAACAAGGGGGTTATTCTGATTCAAGTTATTACCTCTTGGTTATAACCAGAAGTCCAAACTATTGTAATGCTCCCTTGTTTTTATGTATCCACTGACCCTTTTAAGCACTTCACTGGAGTTTAGTCAGTGCCAATGGTAGCGTGGTATTTTTATGGCAGGTGTTTATTTTTATTAACAAAGTTGTAGAAATTCTTATCTGTCAATGTCACCATAGCCCTTGACTTGATTTTGAAATAACTAATTGGAATAAAGGAAAAAATGAGGAAGGAAGATTGACCATACCCTTCTTTATAAACTCTCCTTATAGCATTTTATCATTAAAGATGATCTGGTATGTGCTGATCAGAAATACTACTTTTTCTTCAGTTTTCCAATAACTTAAAAATAATTAAATTGGGAACTTTTATTTGAAATAAAAGCTTTGTTCCATTCTATAGCAAACTAGGAAGAGCAGACACGAATGTATATTACAAAAGGAGGGCTTAGATGTATAATATTTGTTTAACAATAGCTGTGAACCACTGATGGATAGAAATTGTTTTAACCTATCCACTACTTGCTGGATAAGAGTCTCTGGGGGGCGGTGGGCTAGTTCCAGTGTCAGTATTGTTCACTCCTGGATTGATGCTGGAAGAACACTGAGATCTGCATGTTCAGATTCTACCTTTGAGAAACACTGTCCAACAGAAACGACACATAGTAGGTGGTCAACTGGTGTTTACTGGAGAATAGATAGAAGTTAGCAAATAACAAAACTATTTGGGCTGATTTTCATAATTGTTTCTCATTTGGAAGCTGGGTCACAATCTTTAAGCATTGTAAATACTTTTAACAGATAATGGGGAGATGAGTTATACTTACTGAATCTTATATAAATTTATATTCTGTAGTGTTCTCCAGCTTCTAATGCTGAACAACTCCAAAACTGTGTTCTAGCCAACTCATTCTTCATTCCCTTGCCATGGAGCAGGGGTACTAAGTGGTCCTCTCAACAGACAACAGGATCTCTGTCCCCATGTGAGGAACCAAATCTATTGGTAATAACTCAAGCTCACTGAGTCAGAAAATGTATAGACTTTCTAGGGAGTCTAATACACATATGAAAGTCAATTTCAGAACCACCTTCTTAGAATATATATTTTAATAAGTTGGAAGTGTTTCACATGGGAAAATTAGTTAAACCTGGTATAACAAGTGCTGGCAAAGTATAAGATGTCCGAAATATTCACTTTCCAGATTAAAAAAAAATCAGAAATTCTAATGAAATTATTTATGCTAGATTTACCAAACTTAGAACAGTTAATTTAGATTTTTACACACACACATCCTCACATGTACACATGCATATGCATAAACACATGCATGCACACAAATACACACATACACAGGCATGCCCATGTGCGTGTATGCATGCATGCACATACATACACATGTACACACATGTGTTTTTTGTATATGTGTGTTTGTATACATATTTTTCCATATAAGCACAACTGTACCATATAAGAAAATAGTAAAAAACATCTAGCAATTCTGGAAAATGGGGTTTCTACTTTCTTACACCAATCTTTGTTCATTAGGCTGTTCTGAGACAAGTAAAGTAAGAAAACGTGACTGTTGGGACTAATCATTACAAGCTTACTATCAAGAAAGAGATAATTCTGGAAAATTCATTCTGATCTTGCAATAAATCAGCAGTATAATAATTAGTCACAATAAAGAATGTTGTCTTTCTCTTGGGACAGAAGTGGATCATGAATGAAAATATCTAGTCTAGTTGAGTGAATAAGAGATTCCAGAAGCAAGAGTGTTTGGTTATACAAAGTCCTGTTAAATAGGTTTGTCTGTAATCAGGGCAAACCATTATCTATGGCATAATATCCAGGGATTGCTATCTGTAGTCATACTTCACCATGGGGGAAAAAAATTACAGATCATCTCTGACTGTATCTGAAGAAACCAAATCTGTTGTCAGTAACTGATAAGCTTAGAGATCTAAAAACTGGCTGAAATTACCATGGAAATGAAGTATGATAGTGCCAAGGGGGGAGCGGAGCTCAGCAGTTTAGCAGTTCTTAGCGTGTGTGAAGCCTTGGCTTATATTTTCACTATTACAAGCATAATCAAATAATATCAAAGTTTTCTTTTCTACTCTGACCTCTCTTTCCTTCCGCTCTGAAGTCAAAGTAGAGTTTGGAAAAGGGAACATGCAAAATAGTGACATAGAAAAGAAGTCAACCTTGGCAGACATTTCTAATGTAGGCTTCTAGGCTCAGCACTTTTCTGTAGGCTGTAAGGAGAAGCATAGTTTAATGGTAAATCAAAGCCAAAATTGGCATCAATACCTTGAGCTAGACATTCTAGTTTCCAAATTGGGATTACATAGCTACTTAAAATGGCTCCAGAATATTTTTGCTAACAAAATACAATGGACATGAAGCTTTTCTTCAAGAAGAGTAAAATAGTACTAGACCTGAACACATTGTAGAAACATTATGGGAGACAAAAAGAAGTTTGTACTAATGTCACAAATCATGCTTGTTCAACACACTGCTTACACACATTTGAGCTTGAAACAATTTTATTAGAATCCAAAAATTTACAAAAAAAATTCAGAGTTGAGCCAGTTGTGTCCTTATGAAGTATATCCTAGAGCAAGTCCACAGTGCCTAGAGGAGTGAAACATGAAATAAGCATTCAGCTAATTTACACAGATGTGGAACAAATCTATAGAGGCAAACAGATGTAATACGTGTCATTGTTCTCACTAGAGGGCCTCTCATGATGTGTTAGCTTTACAACTCCCAGGCATTGTACAAAAGTTAAAGCTGTCATTTCTGAGCTATGTGATAAAGGGCTGGGATTGGCAGTTTCCATTTGTATCATTACATCTGATTGGGGCTCTTGCCACTAATTGCAGCTTGATCTTTTGGTGACTTTCTAATTTCTCCATAAATGTCAGTCTGTTTCTCATTGTTGTAGAAAAGTATTGAGTATTCATTCCATGCTCTCTGGCTGTGTTGTTCTGAACCTACAGAGAATCATAAAAGGTAGATACATACATACACATACATACATACATACATACATACATATATGATGAATCACAGATGTTCACTTCACACAGCACCTCTCAGTAAAACCCTCCTCAGTTGAGAAACTTCAAGATCAAATGACCTCTCAGTGATTACATTTACTAGCTGTGGCCCTGACTTTAGTGCTTAAGCCTTCAGAGGGAAATTTTATATGTAGGTCATAAACATATGTTGCAATCTCTGTACTCCTAAAACTTGCCTTGATTTTCTACACAGTACTCAAGAAGCTTAAATGATAGGGTTTTTATATTCATAATGATAGACCCAAAGATCATGCTACAATACTTGAAAATTATGAATGTGTTGCTATATATAGAATGAGAGACTTTTGTCATTGACTAAGTTAGGTTCTTGAAGAATAGCATGGTACCTTGGATTATCGGCTTGGGCTAATCTAATTACATATCTCCTTGAATTGAAGTGACTCTTCTGTGTAGGGGGAGGGCCGGATAGATGCCAGAATGATGCTTTTAAAGATGGAGAAGTAGAGGACAGGATGCGCATGGGAAGAACAGAATATTACCCGGAGGGAAAATATGTGAAAGAAAATTTCCCTAGAGTCTCCGGGACAGGGCACAGCCCACTGATGGTTTGATTTTTTTTTATAGTGAGGCTAGTCTGCACATAATAAATGTGTCACTGTGTGCTAATTTATGACAGACAATGGAAACAGATAAAGCTGTGAACTCAAAAGTATGGTGGTAATGGAGATAGATATAATCAAACTTAACATGGATTTTGTTTTAAAGGAAAGCATACCACAATATCTCATGCATATAAATCTTTCAAATACTCATAGCCACTAATTCCAAAACAGCACAATTCTATTCCAGAAACTTATTTCATTAATTAATAGTTTTTTTAAAAAAAAATCATTGTTTTAGTCTTAAATGAGTTGCAGTGCAGAAAATGTCTTATCTAAACATTAATATGGACTTTTCCCACATTAAGTAACATTTCAATTAATAATATCCAAAGATGTTTTTGAATATTTGTTCATTTAGATAGTTGGCTTTGGGTTATCAAGGTGCTGCCTCTCTTCAAATCCACACTGCTTACTATTTTACAGTTAGAAACAGGAAATGCTGCTGTGTTGTTCTACAGTAGAGCAAATATATGTAATAACAAAATAATAAAAATGTTAGAGAAAATGATTCTAAATGTCTTTATGTTTCTAAAAACACATGTAGAAGATTTGGAAATTTTATCTCATCAAGTTTTGTGCAATGTTAACCTGTAACAAACAATGCATGTTACACCCTTGATGTTGGTAGTTTTCATTTTTTATACATTAGCTAACAAGTTTAGTACAAATTAAATTTTTGAAAGAAAGAAAGAAAGAAAGAAAGAAAGAAAGAAAGAAAGAAAGAAAGAAAGAAAGAAAGAAAGAAAGAAAGGACGGGAGGGTGGGAGGGAAAAGAGTGGGAGGGGGAGAGGGAGATAGAGAAAGAGAGATAGAGTAAGGGAAGGAGAGAGAGGGAGGGTGATAGAGAGACAGGCAGAGAGAGAGAGAGAGAGATTGAGAGAGAGAGAGAGAGAGAGAGAGAGAGAGAGAGAGAGAGAGAGAAAGCACAACCCCACCTTTCTGTACTCTGTTCTATGATGCTCAGTCATGATTTATGCATATTTTATTTTTCCTTATCTGTCTGGCACTTTGCTGGACTCGACTGTGAAGGCTAGCAGCAAGGGATCTAGAAAGGGTAAGAAGAATAAGCAGATTTGATGTTACTCTGTTTTAGCTTCAGAAATTGCTCCTGGCTATGGTGACTGACCTGTGATCAACTCTGTGGCAGTGGCTCATTCTGGATTTCTTCTTGTATTCTTTTCTTTCCCTTTCCTTTCTCTCCATCTTTTCCTCATCTCCTCTTCACTCCTCTAACTCTTTCTCTTGTCTTTTGAGTCATAGTTTAGTCATGTAGTCCAGGCTGGTTTTGAATTCACAATATAGGCCAAGTTGGCTTCCAGCTTGCAGGGATTTTCTTCACTCGCTGCAGTGTTGGGACTAGACAATATATCTAGCATTCTTTGTACAACACAGTCACCTGCATCAAAGTACATGAATTTCTGTTCTTGATTGATAGTATGACTTTCTCTGCCCTTGGTAGCAATCAGACTTAGAGAGTTTCTATTGAAATATATTCCCAATGTATTTAGTTACAAAGGATAGACAGGCTTGTCTGTCCTGAACTGGTTGGGGGTTCTGTGTTTGGTAAGGCAAAATTGTGTGTCATTATTCTTTTATATGAAGAACCCTTTATTTATCATCTTATACCTATATAATTAGAGGTTCATATAATCAAAAACAGATGGGTTATGGGAAAGGACACAGGCAGTAGAGAAAAGATTGACTACTAGTAAGGTTGAGATTTATAGTCTTATACTTCTTGGGGTGCAGATGGGATGCTAAGTCCCCAGCATTTAGAGAATTATAAGTTCTTTTCTTCCAGTGTTTGTTTGTGATTATGGTGATCAAGTGATCTTTGAGTCAAAGTCTTCGGGACATGGATGTGCTTGTGCTTGTCGTATTAGATTGTGATGTTAATAGAGTTGATGGCAAGGATTTGGTGTCAAGTAATTGTTCCTTTATGTTGGAGACCAATTCTAAGAAGAAATGATAAGTTCCCTATCACAGCTCAGAAACTGGAAGACATTAGTGGCAGAAGAAAGATTTTGTTATGTGTATCACAGAGTTAAGCTCACTATAGACATGCCCATTAATTGTGATAGTTAGAGAATTACAATTTGTATTGGATTCACATCATTGCCAATTGTCTCAGGAGGATGTTAACACAGTTCAAGAAAAGTATTGATTGTTTAATTTAGGGAGAGAAATAGCTGGGTGGATTTAGATCAGACCAAACTATGAATTCAGAGTTTATTTTTAATATAGTTTTCTAAAGGAAACAGAATATCTCTTTTGAATATGGACACAGCAAAAATATAGTTAGCTCTTGCTAGAAAAAAAACATGAAGGTCTTATAATAACTTTATCTTGGAAGACTCTGAATAGGAGAATGCCTATCCTTATTTCTCACCTCACACCTAGGCTACTATGGTTATAATTCAGAACCTAATGGACATATCAGACTATCCCCTGGGCAAAAAGGAAAGAACTGAAAATTCATAGGAGAAGACAATAATTAATATTATAACATTTTTTTCACTAATTGGCTAACTACCACCAGACATCCAGGAAATACATCGAAAAATTGGATCAATAGGTTCTATGGCATATCATGAAAGATAATACAGTTGTGTTGGTGGAATGCTTGAGTATGTTTACCCTAAATGAGGCAGCAATGCTATTCTCCAAAGGTTCAGCATCATAGAGTGTAGATTGAATATAAGAACCAGAAGATAGGATGTAGGAAGAGAGAAGGCATCTTCTGGACATGACTTGGTCAGTGTGCTCATGAACTCACTGCAGCTGTAGATATCTGCAGAAGACTTGCACATGAGTCAGTTCATCCATAGTTCACCATGGATGGGAAAGGAGCCCATGGGCCTAACTTATCCATGAAGTACAACTAGAAGTTAATGGCTGCTGGGGAAGGAGGTGTCATCAGTTATCAGCCATTGGTAACTTGAGCTTGCTCCAGTGAATGACCCCAACCCATGCTGAGGAGAGAAATGCTAATTAAACTCTGTAGATCACACACACGAAGAACACGGGAATGTAGGAATAGCATTCACTGAATAGAATAGTTTCAGCAATTGAGAGAGAGACACAGGAATGAGAGAGGACAGGGGGCTGTTAGTGAATAAAATTCATTGTATAAACATAAGATGGTGAGGGCACGGCAGTGGCAGCAGAGGTGGCAGCACCAGCTGTCCAGCTGAAGGGCCATCAGCAGTGGAACCAAGGTGACAGGGTCCAGGCAGGCCCTGTGCCCACTACCACTGACCATTGCTGGCCAGCCAGGCTGCAAGTGGCAGCGGCAAATTTACAGCACTGTTCACTGCTCTGAAGCAACATCAGAACTCTGCCCCGCCCTTCCCACCCCCCCTCCCACCCACCCCCTCTCCCACCCACCCCCCCTCTCACCCCCCTCCCACCCACCCCCTCTCCTACCCACCCCCCTCCCACCCACCCTCCCTCCCACCCAGCCCCCCTCCCGCCCACCCACCCCCCCAGCCGCCAGTCAGTTCTCCACCATCTTGGCTCTCGGACACCAGAGAGAACCTACAGCCCCGAGGTATGCAGACTTAGTCCGAGGCCAACATCTCCGAGGCCAACATCTCCGGGCTTTAAGCCGACAGGCATTGGCCTGCACCCAGGCCCTGGCCTATTTGGGAGGTGGGGGTGCATCAGTGTGCCAACCCATCCAGGAGGGTCTTTGCCTGGCAGTCTGTCCCAGCGTGCGCACTGCCATTTTGGCTAAGGAACACCAGAGAGTTTTAGCAGGAAAAGCCCGAGGCTAACATGGGGGGGGGGGAGGGGGGGCTGTAAGCCCACCAGGCTTTGGATTGCACCTAGGCCCTGGGTTGTCTGGTGGGCCATCTGTGTGCCAACCTGGCCAGGAGGCTGTTAGCTGGGCAGACTCTCCCAGCACTTTTAGGGAGCGCACACATGCAGCCATCTTGGCTACCAGACAGAACCAATTAACAGTCATAGCCATAGGCGAACATTGCTCAGGCCTAAGCCTGCCAGGCTTTTGCCTAGACTCAGGGCTGAGCAGCTGGGAGAGCCTTGTGTGCACCAACCAGATTGGGGGAGTGGCTGCCCGGCAGTGATCAGCACTCTGCTGATCCCCGCAGAAAAGGTCCCATGCAACATATACCATCAGCACTCCCTGAAGGAGCAAATGGGCACTACCTAGTTCACAGACACAATCTAGGGCAAGGCACACTAGGGCTCCAAGGGCACCGAAGAGGAGGGCAGCATATCAGCAATCTGTGATGGGGAAACCCAGCCATCCAGTGCTGCAGAAATGGCCCTACAGCCTCACAGGAGGCTCAAACATCAGCCAGAGACAAGACCAACTAACTTCAGAGATAAAAAGATGGCAAAGGACAAACATAGGAATGCTACTAACAGAAATCTAGGCAATATGGCAGCATCTGAACCAAACCCCTCAACATCAGCAAGTCCTGGATATGCCAACACTCCAGAAAAACAAGATTTGGATTTAAAATCACTGATGCTGCTAGAAGAACACAAAAAGGACATAAATGAATCTCTTAAAGAAATAGAGGGGAACATGAATAAGCTAGAAACCCGTATAATGGAAACACAAAAATCACTTAAAGAAATTCAGGAGAATAAGGCTTAAGAGATAGAAACCAATAAAGAAGAAACGCAAAAAAAGACTTAAAGAAATGCAGGAGAAAGTGAGTCAAATGGCAGAAGTCATGAAAGAGGAAGCACAAAAATATATTAAAGAATTAAAGGAAAACACAAACAAACAAATGAAGGAACTGAGGAAAACCATCCTGGATCTAAAAACAGAAGTAGAAACAACTAAGAAATCACATAGGGAGACAACTTTGGAGATAGAAAACCTTGGGACGAAATCAGAGGCCATAGATGCAAATATCAACAACAGAATACAAGAGATGGAAGAAAGAATCTCAGATGCCGAAGATACCATAGAAACAATTGACTCAACAGTCAAAGAAAATGCAAAATGCAAAAAGCTTGTATCCCAGAACATCCAGGAAATCCAGGATACAATGAAAAGACCAACCTAAGGATTATAGGTATAGATGAGAGTGAAGATTTACAACTGAAAGGGCCAGCAAATATCTTCAACAAAATTATGGAAGAAAACTTCCCTAACTTAAAGAGAGAGATACCCATGAATATACAAGAAGCTTACAGAACTCCAAACAGACTGGACCTGAGCAGAAATACCTCCTGTCACATAATAATCAAAACCCCAAATGTACTAAACAAAGAAAGAATATTAAAGGCAGTAAGAGAAAAAGGTCAAGTAACATATAAAGGAAGACCTATCAGAATCACACCAGACTTCTCACCAGAGACCATGAAAGCTAGAAGACCCTGGGCTGATCTCATGCAGATTCTAAGAGAATACAAATTTCAGCCAAGACTACTATAGCCAGCAAAACTCTCAATCACCATAGATGGAGAAACCAAGATATTCCATGACAAACCAAATTTACACAATATCTTTCCACAAACTCAGCCCTACAAAGAATAATAGGAGGAAAACTCCAATACAACGAGAGAAACTACACCCTGGAAAAAGGAAGATAGTAACCTTCTTTCATCAAAACCAAAAGAAGATAACCACTCAAATATAAAAATAACATCAAAAATGACAGGAAGTGGGCTGGAGAGATGGGTCAGCGGTTAAGAGCACTGACTGACTGCTCTTCCGAAGGTCCTGAGTTCAAATCCCAGAAACCACATGGTGGTTCACAACCATCCATAACAAAATCTGGCACCCTCTTCTGTAGTGTCTGAAGACAGCTACAGTGTACTTACATATAGTAAATTAATAAGTCTTAATAAAAAAACTCTTAAAAAATGACAGGAAGTAATAATCACTATTCCTTAATATCTCTTAACATCAATGGACTCAATTCCCCAATAAAAAGACATAGACTAACAGACTGGATAAGGAAACAGCTACATTTTGCTGCATACAGGAAACACACCTCAGTGTCAAAGACAGAAACCACCTTAGAGTAAAAGGCTGGAAGACAATTTTACAAGTCAATGGTCTCAGGAAACGAGCCAGAGTAGCCATTCTAATATCAGATAAAATTGACTTTCAACCTAAAGTCATCAAAAAAGACATGGAAGGATACTTCTTGCTGGTCAAAGGAAAAATCCACGAAGATGAATTTTCAATTCTGAACATCTATGCACTGAATGCAAGGGCACCCTCATTCATAAAAGAAACTTCACTAAAGCTCAAAGCACACATTGCACCTAACACAATAATTGTGGGTGACTTCAACATTCCACTATCCTCAATGGACCGATCAGGAAAACAGAAACAAAGCAGTGACATAGTAAAACTAATTGAAGCTTTGGCCCAATTGGATTTGACTGATATTTATAGAACATTTCACCCTAAAGAAAAATAATATACCTTTTCCTCAGCACTTCCATGATATCTTCTCCAAAATCGACCATATAATTGGTCACAAGAGAGACCTCAACAAATATAAGATCGAACTAATCCCATGCCTCCTATCAGATCACTATGGAGTGAGAATGGTCTTCAATAGCAACAAAAACAACAGAAAGCCCACATACACATGGAGGTTGAACAATACTCAATGACACCTTGGCCAAAGAAGAAATAAAGAAAGAAATCAGAGATTTTTTAGAATTTAATGAAAATGAAGGCACAACATACCCAAATCTTTGGGACACAATGAAAGCAGTGCTAGGAGGAAAACTAATAGCCCTGAATGCCTCCTAAAAGAAACAGGAGAGAGCATACAGTAGCAGCTTAATGGCACACCTGAAAGCTCTGGAACAAAAAGAAGCTACTTCACCCAGGAGGAGAGAAGACAGGAAATCATCAAACTCAGGGCTGAAATCAATCAAGTGGAAACAAAGAGAACCATACAAAGAATCAATGAATCCAGGAGCTGGTTTTTTGAGAAAATCAACAAGATAGATAGACCCTTAGCCAGACTGACCAAAGGGCAGAGAGCAAGTAACCAAGTTAACAAAATTAGAAATGAAAAGGTAGATATAACAACAGAAACTGAGGAAATTCAAAAAAATCATCAGATCCTACTACAAAAGCCTATACTCAACACAACTGGAGAAACTGGAGGAAATGGACAATTTCCTTGACAGATACCAAATACCAAAATTAAATCAGGACCAAATAGATCATCTAAACAGTCCCATAACCCCTAAAGAAATAGAAGGGTTCATAGAAAGCCTTCCAACCAAAAACAGCACAGCACCAGATGGCTTCAGTGCAGAATTCTATCAGATCTTCAAAGAAGACCTAACACCAATACTCTTCAAACTATTCCACAAAATAGAAACAGAAGGAACACTACCCAACTCCTTCTACGAAGCCACACTTACGCTGATACCAAAACCACACAAAGATACAACAAAGAGAACTTCAGACCAATTTCCCTTATGAACATTGATGCAAAAATACTCAATAAACTTTTTGCCAACCGAATCCAAGAACACATAAAAATGATCATCCACCATGATCAAGTAGGCTTTATCCCAGGGATGCAGGGTTGGTTCAATATATGGAAATCCATCAATGCAATCCACTACATAAACAAACTCAAAGAAAAAAAAAACCACATGGTCATTTCATTGGATGCTGAAAAAGCATTCTACAAAATTCAGCATCCTTTCATGCTTTAAGAGTTGGAAAGAAAGGAATTCAAGGCCCATACTTAAAACTAGTAAAAGCAATATACAGCAAACCGGTAGCCAGCATCAAACTAAATGGAGAGAATCTTGAAGCAATCCCACTAAAATCAGGGACTAGAGAGGGCTGCCCCCTTTTTCCTTATCTTTTCAATATTGTACTTGAGGTACTAGCTTGGACAAATAGACAACATAAGGAGGTCAAAGGGATACAAATTGGAAAGGAAGAAGTCAAACTATCATTATTTGCAGATGATATGATAGTCTACCTAAGTGACCCCAAAAACTCCACTAGAGAGAGAACTCCTACAGCTGATAAACAGCTTCAGCAAAGTGTCAAGTTATAAAATCAACTCAAGAAAATCAGTAGCCTTCCTATACTCAAAGGATAAGCCAGCTGAGAAAGAAATTAGGGAAATGACATCCTTCACAATAGGCACAAACAGTGTAAAGTACCTTGGGGTGACTCTTACCAAACATGTGAAAGATCTGTATGACAAGAACTTCAAGACTCTGAAGAAGGAAATGGAAGAAGACCTCAAAAAAAGGAAAAACCTCCCATGCTCATGGTTCGGCAGGATTAATATAGTTAAAACAGCCATTTTGCCAAAAGCAATATACAAATTCAATGCAATACCCATCAAAATCCCAAGTCAATTCTTCATAGAGTTAGAAAGAGCAATTCTCAAATTCATCTGGAATAACAAAAATCCCAGGATAGCTAAAACTATTCTCAAAAACACAAGAAATTCTGGGGGAATCAGTATCCCTGACCTCAAGCAATACTACAGAGCAATGGTGTTAAAAACTGCATGGTATTGGTACAGGGACAGGCAGACAGATCAATGGAACAGGACTGAAGATCCAGAAACGAACCCACACACCTAGGGCCACTTGATCCTCGACAAAGGAGCTGAAAACATCCAATGGAAAAAAGATAGCCTTTTCAACAAATGGTGCTGGTTCAACTGGAGCTCAGCATGCAGAAGAATGGGAATTTGATCCATCCTTATCTCCTTGTACTAAGCTCAACTCCAAATGGATCAAGGACCTCCACATAAAGCCAGACACTCTGAAGTTAATAGAAAAGAAACTGGGGAAGACCCTTGAGGACATCAGTTCCTGAACAGAACACAGATAACTTATGCTCTAAGATCAAGAATTGACAAATGGGACCTCATAAAATTACCAAGTTTCTGTAAGGCAAAGGACACCATCAAAAGGACAAATCGGCAACCAACAAATTGGGAAAAAATCTTCACCAACCCTACATCAGATAGAGGGCTAATATCCAATATATACAAAGAACTCAAGAAGTTAGACCCCAGAAAACCAAATAACCCTATTAAAAAATGGAGTACAGACCTAAACAAAGAATGTTCACCTGAAGAACTTCGGATTGTAGAGGCCAGCTCACACATCTTAATCGTGGGTTCTCTGGAAGGAGAGATGGGTAAAGGAACAGGCTGCAAGAAAAATTACATGGAGAGACACAAAACACATGGCTTTTGGTTCAAGTCTCCATCTTTTAATGATAATGCCTCTCTCCCAGGAAACAAAGGCAGACCAAGCCCCTCCCCCGAAGGCTGGAAACCGGTTCTTCTTGTTCTTCAGGAGGTGGGTGGTCAGGTTGCTGGCTGCTATTCTTGAGAGCAGTGGGCAGAGGGAAGTCACAATTCCTCCTTTTTTTTGTTTATTTTAAGAAAAACCAGTGGATAACTATATTCGTCAAAAGACGATGGGCGTTGACCAGTGAGGGAAAGCAGAGGCCTCGACCCCCTTAAATATTAGTTGATGTCCTTTTCAGGGGAGGGGAAATAGAGTGCCTTATTATTTTAAAGGACAGTCTCTCAACGTTGACCCCTATGCAGCCAGGCTTACTTTCAGGGAAACTCAGAAGCAGGACATTTCCTTTTCCCTTGCAGTGCCTTGCTTCGCACCTCATAACTGGTGCCCATGTTTGTTTTAATTAACAAACATGCATAGATCTGAGTTCTCTGCAGCCTCCTTTCTGAGGATCCACTGGTAAAGTAAATGCCCTGTGAATATGAGTTGGCTGGCTTTCATAGCCGCCCATCTTCAAGTCCTGGAAGCCATTTCTGTAGCAGCCCATCTTTGAGTGTTGTATCTGAAAGATATCTGCTTGAAACACAAAATAAGAGATTAAAGGGAAAAACTGCTTGGACTGTTTCTCTGGAGGGCCCATGGTATTAATTTGGTTGTAAATTAGTAGCTCAGGAATAAAACCTGGCTTGCAAATTAATGGCTAGAGGAAAAGCAGCCTACCTTCCCAATATGGTAGAAGCAGGCTTAAGAACATTATTGAATTAGTCATACTTACCAGCTGGTTTAGGGTCTCTATTTACCTACCATATCAATCTTTCTGGCAGCCATTGGGCTCCATTTTCTTTTTGAGAGAAAATATAAATAGAACATCTTTTCCATACTAAAACAGGGTCTGGACTGTTCCATGTATTGGTTCTTAGGGCATTGTTTTACAATAGTGAAATCAAAGATCCTGATAGCGTATTAAAATTAAACATGCCATGGGTTTCCAATAAAGGACAAATTTTGCAACATACAAGCTAATTGTAAAAGGATTAAAAGTATTATTTATAGGTTGAAAAACATTTAATATCATTGTCAGCTCTGCTATCTGAGCTGAGCCCAGGTGTTTCTATAACCACCTGTTGATTATAAATAAGATATCTAGTTCTTCCTTCAGAAGAGCCATCTATGAAAATCAAGAGTATTTTTATGCAGAGGCTATAAAGATCATATTAGGAAATACCACCTCATGCATATCTAAGAAATATTATTAATCTATCTTGAGGACAACAGCAATGCCAATAAGTGAATTCTTCTATCTCATCGAGGCACCGGCATGCCTAGTGATAGGAAGCCATATACATTTAGCAAGATTTCCTTGGCATCCAAATTTTAAAATTTTCTTAAAAATATATATGCATAATTCAAATAAAATGCACGGGGATACCATTTCCCCTCTGTTTTTCTTTTTAAGAAGATATTGTTTTGTAAAAAATGTTTTATATTACCTCATCTTTGAAGATAATAACGAATCAAATTGTCAAAGATATCTCAAATGAATAGCCTTTATTTATTAAATGGCCAGTTTTATTGTTTGTTCCAATCTAGGTTGGAACACCAAGCATATACCATATCATATGCAATAACTATGTAACTATAGAAAATAAATATAGCATTCTCAGTTGCCTTTTGGTAGAGCAGTTGCAACTAGAATGCCCCAAAATGAATCACAGTTATATGCACATATTTTGATTTTTAATTAGAAATATGAGTATCAATTATCTGTAAAAGTTAATTAAGTCCTCTAGAATCAACACCATTATGTGGTAGAAATAGAAATTGAGGACATCAAGAACAAATCTTTATAATTTGATGTACATAAAAATATAAAATTATTTTTTAAGCCATTACCTTTTTGATGATACAAATAATAAATGTGATTGTACATCTGTATGTTCCTATATACCCTCTTTGGAATACAAACTTTATGTGCCCTGACCCAAGGGGTCCTGTCCAGGCCCCTTTTTAAAGATTAAATTATAAATAAGTATATTGTAGCTGTCTTCAGACACACCAGAAGAGGGCGTTAGATCTCACCACAGGTGGTTGTGAGCTACCATGTGGTCGCTGGGGTTTGAGCTCTCATGCTCCATGAATGAGGACCTAGCCTTTAGCGGCTGAGCCATCTCTCTAGGCTTATAAACATAAAATATAAGAGTCTAGCTCTCAGCACCCATGGCTATCTCTCTAGCCTTTGGGTTAGCATATAAATATCTAAAGGATAGCAATTTAGAGAACATATCCTTTGAAATTTGAATTATATTTGTATAAACAATTATAAAAATTAAGAATTAGCAGAATTAAAAATAGAACAATTTTAAGCAATCGTAAACCATGAGCTTTATATATTTTACTATTATTAAAAGATTGATTTTTAACATCTTAAAAATAGCCACTATAGCACCCAAGTGCTGAAGCACGGAAAACTTAAAGGAATAGACATTATATAAACTTTAGTCCCATAGTTGATGTATAATTTATGGGATATATATATAGAAATATAAAGTAAATTGCAACAACTTATTTTTTGGATAACAATTATTAATTTTGTCTAAAAAGGCTTGCCATGTAATAGATCAACCATTAATAATAATTAATTTGATTGCTGCTTAAAGCAAGGAATAAACATTTTATTAGGCATTTAAAACATTTCTTTAAAGTATCTCTATAACATTTTAACACCCTATCAATAGTTTTCCTATGGCAAACTTAAAAAGATGTCTTAGCCAATTAACTTATTTTAATAACCTTTGAAAATTATTTATTTAAAAAAATTTAAAAACCCATAAGCAAAGGCCTGTATTTTATAAACAAAACATTCTTATAAACAAATATTTTTATAAAACAAAAGAGATTTCTATAAATAAAATATATTTTAAAATGTAAGATTTCAGCTTCTTTTACTGAAGCAAAGACAAAACACTCCTTCTCACACAAGACAAGGCTATATTTGAATTGTATTTTGAATTATATCTGTATGAATCTATCACAATATTTTCTAGGCCCGGAGCGCACCTGGTGGGAGAGCACCAAGGCAGAGGAGGAGGGAGGAGGGCATACTTCTGAGCAGTGCTAGCCAGAAGTAGCAGCGAGCCCAAGCCTAGCATTGAGCGGGCTCTAGACACCATGCCACCACACACAACCGCCGCCCCAGGCGTGGCGCGCAGGGAGGAAGTGGCAGGGGAGACACTTCCCTTCTGCTGACCCAAGAAAAACCTGAGTCCCTTAGGCCATGGCCAGAGGCTGCTTGGCGAGTCCAGAGTCATAGCCTCTGCCCCAGGCCTGCCCGTGCCACGCTGCTTTGTGTTCCTCCCTTGCTGTTGCGCGGGCCACCCCACTGCAGCCGCCACAGCCAGGGCCACCCCGCTTTTCTCCTCCCGCAGGCAGCACGCATCCCCCGGTCTGGAGCAACCGGTGCGGGCTTGCTTGTGCTCCCCCTCTAGTCGCTCGGAAAACCGGGCCACAACACACACACACACACACACACACACACACACACACACACACACACACACGACCAGGGCCACCTGCCTGCTAAGGCCAAGTCATGCTGTGCTCTGCCGCAACCGGGGCCATCGGCCTAGGGCCTGCGAAATATTGGGCTCCTTGTAGCCGGGCTGGCGCCGCCTGGGCAACCTGCTCGTGGCCCGCAGAGTTCTGGACTCTTTTTAGCCGGGGCTGAATCAAAGTGACCGGGGCCTGCATGGTAGGGAATTGGCTCCAGCCTCTTCCCTATTCACCCAAGCGAATGCTCAAACTTAGCCGTCTAAATGGCTGCAACTCTAAACCATTAGCCAAAACCAGCCTCTAAATTTATAACTCCATAGTCAGGATATGTAAAACCTTATTTCATTAAGACCAATTTAAAAACAAGAACAAAGCAATTACCCAGATCTTATAAGTTAAACCAGAGTTTTTCCAAAACTGGAGGCTACTTGTCTTTTAAGAGAAAAAAACGAAAGGATTGAGCACACCGCAGCTGTGGCCACCAGCTCATGTCCTGCTGAGCTCTGGGCTCAGTCCCTGCACCCTGTCTCCCAAGTGCTGGGATTAAAGGCATGCGCCACCACCGCCCAGCTGCTGCACGCGGCTTTGAATTAGCCTGTGGCCTGCTGGCTCAAAGCCCCAGCAGAAATTTTAATCAATTTTTATTTTTAACATGAAACAAACACTCATTCACACAAAACATAGACAAATAAATGTACATGTAGACATACAATCGGTGCACCGGGACAAACAACATAGAAAGATAAGCACGCTTGTTGTTAAGCAACTGCATTCATTTTTTTTTCTTTTATGTTTCTAGAAATATTTTTTGTTTTTTGTTTTTTACTGTTTTTATTGTGTTTTATATTATTTTGTGCCCTATTTCTCTTGCCTGGTGCAGTTCTTAGACTGCAGACAAATGCCTGCCTAAATTAATGTCCTGTTCCATGTTGTCTCTATATCCTAGCTGATCTCAGTGCAGGGCCTACATACTGAGTCAGTCTAGCCTGTTTCTTTACACACTTTTGCAGCAACATTCTTTAGAAATAAATTACATTATTAGCGCTAAATTAATACCCTGTTGCTTACCGTGCCCGATACATAAACTTTTTCCTTTTCTTTTTCCTTGAAGCTCCTAAATCAGGACAAACATCCCTCATTTTGCCTCTCCGTTTCCTGTTATGCGACGTTGGCACCATATGTAGAGGCCAGCTCACACATCTTAATAGTGGGTTCTCTGGAAGGAGAGATGGGTAAGGAACAGACTGCAAGAGAAATTACATGGAGAGACATAAAAACACATGGCTTTTGGTTCAAGTCTCCATCTTTTAATGATAATGTCTCTCTCCCAGGAAACAAAGGCAGACCAAGCCCCTCCCCTGAAGGCTGGAAACCGGTTCTTCTTGTTCTTCAGGAGGTGGGTGGTCAGGTTGCTGGCTGCTATTCTTGAGAGCAGTGGGCAGGGGGAAGTCACAATTCCTCCCTTCTATTCTTGAGAGCAGTGGGCAGGGGGAGGTCACATCGGATGACTGAGAAGCATCTTAAAAAATGCTCAATTTCATTAGTCATTAGGGAAATGCAAATCAAAACAACCCTGAGATTTCACCTTACACCAGTCAGAATGGCTAAGATTAAAAATTCAGGAGACAGCAGGTGTTGGTGAGGATGTGGGGAAAGAGGAACACTCCTCCACTGCTGGTGGGGTTGCAAACTGGTACAACCACTCTGGAAATCATTCTGGCGTTTCCTCAGAAAACTGGGCATGTCACTTCCGGAGGATCCTGCTATACCACTCCTGGGCATATACCTAGAGGATTCCCCAGCATATAATAATATGCTCCACTATGTTCATAGCAGCCCCATTTATAATAGCCAGAAGCTGGAAAGAACCCAGATGTCGCTAAACGGAGGAACGGATATAAAAAATGTGGTATATTTACACAATGAAGTACTATTCAGCCATTAGAAACAATGAATTCATGAAATTCTTAGACAAATGGATGGAGCTGGAGAACATCATATTAAGTGAGGTAACCCAGTCTCAAAAGCTCAATCATGGTATGCACTCACTAATAAGTGGATATTAGTCTAGAAAATTGGAATACCCAAAACATAATCCACACATCAAGAAGTATGATGTACAAGAAGAAGGAAGGAGTGGCCCCTGGTTCTGGAAAGACTGAGTGTAGCAGTATTGGGCAAAACCAGAACAGGGAAGTGGAAAGGGCTGGGTGGGAGAACAAGTGGAAGGAAGGGGGCTTATGTGACTTTCAGGGAGTGGGGGAGCCCGAAAAGGGGAAATCATTTGAAATGTAAATAAAAATATATTGAATTTAAAAAATAAAATAAAAAGAAACAAAAAACATAAGATGGTATACATTAGGAAAAACTAAATATAAAGGGTTATATAATATGCTTTGCCTTTGTGGCTCTGATCAGTCGCATGTAGAAATGTTTGTCTCATGTGCTGGTAACTTCAGGTGAGATCTTCAGGAGGCGATTATGTCCTGAATGGAGCTCTCACATGTTGATGGATGCCCGTGTAAGTGACAGAACTGCACTTCCTTCTCTAGACCCAGTGAGGACCCAGGGAGAAGATGCCAGAGAGCCTTCATCACACACTTGCCTTTGAACTTCCCCAGTTCCAGAACCAAAAGAGAGAAATAGGGTTGTGTTTTAAAAAGCTATTTACAAGGGCATGTTTTTGTTATTGTTGTCTTAACTGATTAAACCACGCTATAACCCTGATTAGGTAAACACTTTTGATGTGGCTGAATTTACAGAAATTATTTTTCTCTCACCAAGCTAAATGACTTTATGTTTGTTTTACAAACATAACAAAACGTGGACTTCACGTTTTCTCCCATTTAATTGAATGTTGATCTTGGTTGGAATGTTGTGAAGGAACAACATTGTGGTTTCAGGGAGAAGGAGATGTGCGTTAAAAAGCCTGAGGAACACAGCACAGCCAGCACCTCCTGCGCCACTCTTCCGACACTAAACAGCTGTTGTATGCAGGCATTGAAATCCTTACCTTAATGCCAGCACCAGGATTCCTGGTGAGCTCTTCCTCGTGGCTTCTATCTGAGCGAGACATGATGGTAGCAAACAATCTATTTCAAAGTTTATGTTGAGATTCAAGAAGGAACAAAAAAACAAATAAAAAACACATAGCAGTCTTGAGTCAAATGGGAACATTGCCACATTTGAGTGAATAAATGCTTAATAATGACAAATGGATAAAAGGTGACTGATAGGTAAAGAAAAATATAGAATAGAATAGAGTAAATGAAGGCATACACACATATATACATACAATATACATATACATATGTACATATACATGTATATTATGTACATGCATGTGTCTTAAGTATTTATATCATATTTTATATATTATAGTTACATAATATATTTTATATATTTCATTATATACATTTAAATTATATATTTCCAAGCTTTATGTGTTTAAAGTAGTAAAAATAACAAAATAAGATAAGTTTTTATATAGTATCTGTTATAGTATAACTTATTCATCTCCAGTGTCTACATTGGAGGGTTTCTTCTATATTCTGTCCCTAATAAAAGTAGTCTCTTCACTAGCTACTAGCTTTGTCTGAACCTTTTCTAATTCTCTATACGACTCCTACCCTTTTAACCTGCAATGAATCCCTGAAGTAACTATGCATTTTCAAAGCCAAATTTATTTCTGTATTATTGAGGCTATAGTTAAGGGCATTCCCAATAAGCTACTATAGATCACGGTGCACCCCTTAATGAAGTTATGTTACGCTTGACTTCAGTCTCAAAACAATGCTGTTAATGCAGAGACTCACAGCTGGTACACATGCTGAAAGTGAGTGAGCCTTGAGTGCTTGGCCTTAAATAGGACACCCACAATAACTACAGCAGAAGAAATGCAGGACAATGAGGGGAGATCTGTGAACACTGTCGCATGGGAAGAACACTGCTATGGCCTTCATGAACTCACAGAACTCTGATTTCCTACATAGGGTATACACAAACTTCTACGTGTAAACATACAGCCATGGATAGAGAAGGGGTGCAAGGGGACCAGCTCTATTCAGGAAAGCTATTAGCAGCTGCAGTGAAGGCTACTGGGGAAGAGAAAGTCATGGTCTTCAGTTGGGTAGTCACTAATGAGTTAGTTCTGTCAGAGCTGCATACCTATGCCTGTGCTGGTGGTTTCAGCTAAAGCCAGTGAGTCACAAAGTCAAAATCAAATTAAAACTGATAGGCATGAAAGTGGGGTGAAGACTCAGGCCTGGGAGGTGGGGAGGAGAGAGAAAGCAGGTGGAAAGGGGCAGTGTCATAATGCATTACAAAGCTGCATGAAATTGTCAAAGAATTATTTATAGTATTTTTGTTTTCCTTGCTTTAGAGTGTTTGATAAGGTATGTCACAAGGCAACAGAATCCTTAGTCTGGTATAATTTCATATATCTCACTCTCTGATTCATTTTCTGCAGGTCCTTTTAGAAGTACCAGGGAACTGAATACCTTATTGTGAAAATACTGAAACAAACCAACCATCTACCAAATGAGAAATAAGAGCAAGCGCTCCTTCTTTCTTAGGATTTCACTCACAGCCACCAAGCAAATGCTTAAAGACAAATGAAAAGATAAAGAAATGGATTTCTCTTTCTATCTGTACTGGCACGTCAACTGCTGTTGTCATTGCGCTGGTCCGTTTAGGGAATCATATTGTTGAGATTTCTTGGCTGAAGCTTCACTGTCATACATCACTGATATCTCGAAGTAGTTATCTTTGTCTTCTGATGCTTATAATCTCTGCTGCCTCTCCTGTGATGCTCTTAGAATTAAAGAAGATAAACTGTAAAGAAGGCATTTAAAAATAAAATAGAAAATAAATCTCTTCCACACGATACTTTGCATTGCTTATTATTTTTGTCTATTTTACACACTAAAAGGTGAATTTGAACCCTTTCCACTAAAACTGGTTTCTTAATTGAAATGTTGGGGTTCAGGTTAATTCTAAACTGAGCAAAAAGAGGACCTACCTCAGCTATAATACGAGAGATGTGTTTTCCCTCAAAGGCAAGGCAATGCAGAAGGACCCAGCTTAAAACATAAGCGTCTCTTGAAATTGGTTAAACTTACTGCATAGATTATCGAGCATGTTGTACTAAGTATTTGGGAAGGTGAAAGTCTCGCCTTTAGTAACTTGCCATGTAAATCATGTGGATAATTGTCATAGCTTATGGTATAATTCATAGAGGAGACTGAAGGGTTTGAGGGTTCAAAGGAGACACCCATCACAGCCACCTGAAGCATTCACTACAGCAGGGAAGATATCTTACTTGAGGAAGTGGGGTCTGACATCTAGGGTTTCAACTGACAAAAGAGGTGAGGAGAGACTGGTGAACAGGTTTCAAGACACATGAATTAGTGCTTTTAAACAAAGAATCTCAGATTGTGGATTATTGTCTGTAAGCAGGTGATATCCGGTGAATTCTTAATTAGATAAGGATAAAGCCTGTGATTGGGCAGTGGAAAAAGAAGGCAGAGCTGAAAGTTTTAGCGAGGGGGCAGAGAGACAGAGAGACAGGGAAACAGATAGAGAAGAGATGGAGAGAAGACGGAGGAAGAAGATGAACCAGATCCACGGGGCCTGAAATAGCTACAGGTAGCTATGGATATCATTTTAGAAGGGCAATAGAATGATATAGAATACATGTGTCCAATCTAGGTGTGCAGCTTGTAGCAATATTGATTGTTTTGAGTTCTTGGTGTGGGCACTTTGAGGGTTGAGGATTTGTTGTTATAAATCTGGCTGGTAAATTACAAGCCTCTGGAGTTTTCATTTTATGAGGCTAGGGCTTTAGAGCCAGCAGTAGCCAATCTCAGCAGGCTAGCCACGGGAGGGTGGGGGTGGGGGGGGAGGGTGGGTGAGGAGAAGGAGGGCTTGGGAGCATGGAGCAGTTCTGTGGCAGGCTAACTGTGAGAACCTGGGCAGACCTTGGCTTGCAGCTCCCAATAGTGGAGGGGAGATCCTGTGGCCAGCTTTAGAATAGAATGTTTTTTTAATAATCACACACTACAGGAGCTCAGTCTGTTCAATTTAATTAGAAACACCAAAATTAAGAGTGGTCGGCAAACATATTTGACCAGTATATGTTCAGTACCTAGAGAGCCGATAACTAAATAATACAAACTTCCCTCTCGTGAGACCTGCGTGGATGATTAAATCCCAAGAAAGCTTCTTAGTCACAAAACTATGCAATACATAAAAGAAAGTTCTGTCATAGGATCTAGAAGTTTATAATTCTAATAAGTATCTTTGGCATTAGTGCAACTAGGCTCTTTTTATTTTTTCTTTATGAAAATAATGCTATTGTATTGTGTTCAATAAGTCATAGTCTGTGGAATTCTGAAGTGGCGAGGTGCTTGGCCAGCTGGT
Organism: Apodemus sylvaticus; assembly: GCF_947179515.1. Classification (NCBI taxonomy): domain Eukaryota; kingdom Metazoa; phylum Chordata; class Mammalia; order Rodentia; family Muridae; genus Apodemus; species Apodemus sylvaticus. The sequence continues at coordinate 10,839,806 of NC_067472.1, read as the reverse complement.
CTTCTTGTGGCAATGACTCATATTCACAAAATAGGGAGTCAGAGGCTTAAAATATTGTATAACTAGTCAGACTGCAAGGTGACCCACCAGATGGCCTCTGAGATCCAAGTCTCCGGCTGAAGCTGATTGAAATAATGACCCCTGACAGGAACATTGTATTTCCAAATGTCTCAAAACTTGATGGCCTTTTCTCCATTATAATTGTCTGTGTTATTGTCACCACTGCAAAGACAATCCATCAGTGGGTCAAAAGGACACCTGTGAGAGTTGGGGTCAATGCACATAGTGTTGATGTGAAGTCTGAAACATGCAGTTCCTTAGATTTAAATATGACAGCACAACGGATGACAGCCATCATGAAGAAACTAAATCATTATTAAGCTTATGTGCTATGATTGTTTCATGCTGTTGAGGTCTGCACCTTCAGCATAGCTGGAGCCATTTTGTCCCAGGACAGCCATCTATTTCATATTGTTGCTACTATATTATATTGTGTTTTCATTGACACAGAAAAATAACTTGACTCAGAGCAGAGTCATGCTGACCAAACCCCCTGTTACGTTCTGTATGTTCTGTATGAGATTCATTAATCTTAAGAAATTCCGCAAAGCTTTACATAAAGGTCAATATGAACGATTATATATAAAATGGATCGGACCTGATGCATTAAAGAGCCTCATGCTCTTACCAACACAGACCAATTAGAAACAAGTTGGGGTTGCAAAGAAAGAGACCGCCATTTCATTTAAAGTGTCTTCACAAGGAAAAACATTTACTCTTGATCAAGAGAATGTGCTACTCACAAAAACTAAAGACTAGCTCCCCCTGGGTGAGAAGTGTTCTTGGCTTTCATGGTTGCACAGGTGCTGTGACTGTCTTCTGCCATTGTCAGGGGTGTATCCTTACATTCTTCTACAACTGGCCAGTTTTTAAAAGAATTGGCACTAAAAAAATGAGGAACTGCCAGACTGATTTCCAGAGTGGTAGTACCAGCTTGCAACTCCACCAGCAGTGGAAGAGTGTTTCTCTTTCTCCACATCCTTGCCAGCACCTGTTTTCTCCTGACTTTTTGATCTTAGCCATTCTGACAGGCATAAGGATGTTGAACATTTCTTTAGGTGCTTCTCAACCATTCGATATTCCTCAGGTGAAAATTCTTTTTTTAGCTCTGTACCCCATTTTTTAAGGGGGATATTTGGCTCTCTGGAGTCTACCTTCTTGAGTTCTTTGTATATCTTGGATATAAGCCTTCTGTCTGATGTAGTGTTGGTAAAGATCTTTTCCTAATTTGTGGGTTGCTGTTTTGTCTTTTTGACAATGTCCTTTGCCTTACAGAAACTTTGTGGTTTTATGAGGTCCCATTTGTCAATTCTTGATCTTAGAGCATAAGCTATTGGTCTTCTGTTGAGGAAAATTTCCCCTGTGCCCATGTCCTCAAGGGTCTTCCCCAGTTTCTTTTCTATTAGTTTTATTGTGTCTGGTTTTATGTGGAAAGAACCCAAATGTCCCTCAATGGAGGAACGGATACAGAAAATGTGGTATATATGCACAATAGAATACAATTCAGCCTTTAGAAAAGAATTCATGAAATTCTTAGACAAATGGATGGAACTGGAGAACATCATCCTAAGTGAGGTAACCCAGTCTCAAAAGAACACTCATGGTATGCACTCACTGATAAATGGATATTAGCCTAGAAGCTTGGAATACCCAATACACAATGCACATATCAAATGATGCCCAAGAAGAAGGAAGAAGTGGCTCCTGGTCCTAGAAAGGCTCAGTGCAGCAGTGTAGGGGAATACCAGAACAGGGAAGAGGGAAGGAGTTGATTGGGGAACTGGAGGAGGGAAAAGGGCCTATGGGACTTTTGGGGAGGGGGGATCCAGGAAAGGGAAAATCACTTGAAATGTAAATAAAGAATATATCTAATAAAAAAAAATGAAGGAGAGAGGGAAGAGCTCACTGCTCCAGACCGTCAAGTTCTAGTAATGGTGGGTGAGAGCAGATCAGGTAATTTGTAGACAAAAGTTGAACCACGTGTGTTGAGGGTATTAAAACATCTGAATGAAAGCTTTACAAGAAAGGAGAGATAAAAATATTTCTCACAAACACAACTTCTATAGTGTTGGACAGAAAAGACTAATACTTACTGTATATTAGGCATGTAAGCCATTACTTCTGCCATGCAGTTCCCACTGTGATAAATTGTACCCTCATACAGTCAGTCAAAAAACAAAAATAAGACCAAACCAAAACAACAAAATAAACAAATGAACAGCCCTACTACCTCAAGTTGCCTCTCATCACTCTGTCATTGGCAAATAACTACTACAGAAAATTACTACCGACTGGTAGTGCCATTTCAGTGATAAAGCAGACAATGTAGTTTAAAAGGCTTTTGGCACTGGTTTACAAGAGAAATAAGAGTTTACATATTTTAGGCTAGCAAAGCCCTACAGTGCTGTAAATAGAGCTTGCTGGTTCATTGTGGTGGAAATTCTGGAGAACAGAAGGCCAGTGGAAATGCAATCAGTAACAACTGTACTCAGGAGGCATCAAAGAGGAACAAAGACTCTACTGGAAACTTGACAAAGGTGACTCATGGCATATTCTAGTAAAGTATCTGTGTTTTTGTCCTCACAATGTGAGTGCAACTGAATTCAACAGTAGTCAACTAACCTATTTGGTAACCTCTGAGGGCACCAGGCATGCACACAGTGCACAGACATATGTGCAGGTGAAATACTCATACAACAAGTTAAATAAATTGTAAAATATAAAAATAAATTATTGGGTGAAAGAATGTTTAAGATAACATAGCATCCAGGTTATGACATAATTATGATTTAGGCAACTTAACTGGAATTGAGGAAAGTGAAGAAAAAGTGAGGCAGAAAGATTCAAACGATGTTCAGGAGGAAAGAATTAGGATCCCAGTTAAAGTTGTGGACAGAAATGTAGAATTTGAGAAGGAAAGGATATTGAACTTAACTGAAGATGAGAATGAATAGAGTCGACTGAACTGGCTATAATTGTTAAGGGTAACAATGCCATTAAGAAAAACCTGGGTCCCTTCAAGTTCCATGTCTCCCTTGTTAGGCGTCTAATTGACTCCTGGGAGCCTCCTTCATCCCAGATCCCTGAAAGTTCTTATAGACTTCCGCCACCCATCACCCACCCCCAGCAGCTGCAGATTTTCATTCTTGCTCCTGTGTCTCCTAGTACCCCATCCTGCCTGTATTCCCCTCCCCCTCCCTTTCTTGTTACCGACCGCATGGGGGGTCTGCCTCAGGGGAACCAGGGTTTCTTGGTCCAGGAAGACACAGGTCCGGCAGAAACATGACAAACTGACATGACCACAGAGGTGGTTTAAAATCTGAGTGTAAATCTCCGGTATCTCTCAAAGTCCAGTCTAGTTAACATCTCGAATTAAGCATCATATACATTTGTAAAAGGCTAGCTAGGCTTTCTTGTGCAATACAGGGTGTTTACCCAAAGTCCAGGGCCCAGGCGGCCAAACTGCTTCTTCATCTTGGTCTCAATATCATGCTGGCCCGGGAGCTGAAGAAGGATGGTGCATTCTAACATATCTATTTACAGCACTGTAGGGCTTTGCTAGCCTAAAATATGTAAACTCTCCTGCTTAGCCTCCTGGCAAAAATGGCGACATTGTAGAACTTGAGAAGCTACCTGGTTCGCGCTGTCTTTTAAGAATCCTTTTGCCTAGTCTGCTGGTTGCATTCTTCTCTGTGCCATGCTTGGGGCCATCGTAGGCCCCGAGCCCAGGGTCATCGTGGGCCTTGGGCGATCAGCTCTAAAGGTTATCTCTGGTAGCAGCTCTAGCCTGGTAAAGCTAACTGGCTGCAGCTTGATGAATTAGCTAACTCATTTCTCCTCTGAGTGTCTCTCTCTTAGGTAGAGAGAATCTATCACCTCTCTGTAAATCAAAAGAATCTATTGTCTGTCTGTCTCTCTGAGTCTCTCTCTCTCTCTGTGTCTCTCTGTCTCTGTCTCTCTCTCTCTCTCTCTCTCTCTCTCTCTCTCTCTCTCTCTCACTCAATTTAGTCTCTCTGAGTTAGTAAGTATAAACTGTATCTACACCTGGCTAAGCTAAGAAAAATTGTTTTCCTTAAGGGCTCCCTGCGTGAGGCCTGTAACACAAAAGGCCAATTCCTCATAAAGCTTCCCTTGCTATTCAGGCGGGCCTGAGATAGCCTGTCTGCAAGCAAAATCAAGAGTCAACAGGTGGAACTAGATTAACTTGTGGGGGGAGGTAGCCAGGGATCAACTCAAATGTAAATTCTACCTTGACCAAATACTCATCTTTCTGGCAGGGACCTAGTAAGATTTTTCAGATGTAAATATCCTTAGTCTGGGCTATTGTTTGGAAACTATCTGCCCTGAAAGGTAGTAGGCTAGAACCCGTGACTGGTATTTCTGGAATACCTTTTTTTACCATAATAACATAAATGGTTGAAGCAAAGCAGAATTTTTTGTTATAAGATAGATTCTAACATATCTATATTTGCTTGGTTAGGCCATGTCTCAGTTATAAGCAAATAGAAGAGTTTAAGAAATTTCCAAGTAAGATTTATCTGCTTCTAAATATATGGGGAGGTTCATTATTCCCAGGAGACATTTTTTCTTTCGCCTCTGTCTGTAAAATTTCATGTTTACAGACTTTCACTGGGCCACCGTGGCACTTTCCCACCCACTTCTCCCCACCCCCCCTGCCTCCTATTACTATTTCCTTCCCCTGTTAAGTGTGATTCAAGCATCCTCACTTGGGCCTTCTTGTTTAACTTCTTGAGTCTATGGAGTGTAACTTGGGTATTCTGTACTTTATGACTAAAGTCCACTTATCAGTGAGTACATACCATGCATGTCCTTTTGGGACTGGGTTACTTCACTCAGATATTTTCTAGTTCCATCCATTTCCCTGCAAAATATATGATGTCCAGGCAGTGAAGGGATATAGACATGAATCTACCCACAGAATGTTCAACCCAAAATTTATCCTGTCTACAAGAAATGCAATGACAAAGATGGCACAGAGAATGAAGGAATAGCTAACCAATAACCAGTCCAACTTGAAATCCATCCCAAGGGCAAGCACCAATCTCTGACATTATTGATACTCTCTTATGCTTACAGATGGGAAGCATACCTCTCCTCTGGGAGATTGTACCCAGCAGCTGACTGAAACAGATGCAGATACTCACAGTCAAACTTTGGTCAGAGTTCAGGAACTCTTATGGAAGAGTTGAGGGAAGGATTGAAGACCCTGAAGGGGATGGGAATTCTGCAGGAGAACCAACAGAATCAACTAACCTGGACCCCTGGGTGCTCTCAGAGAAAGCACTACCAACCAAAGAACATACACAGTCTGGAAAGAGCCTTTTTTTTTTTTAACCATAATAACATAAATGGTTGAAGCAAAGCAGAATTTTTTGTTATAAGATAGATTCTAACATATCTATATTTGCTTGGTTAGGCCATGTCTCAGTTACAAGCAAATAGGAGAGTTTAAGAAATTGCCAAGTGAGATTTATCTGCTTCTAATTATATGGGGAGGTCCATTATTCCCAGGAGACATTTTTTCTTTCGCCTCTGTCTACAAGAAATGCATATGTACATATGTAGCAGATATGTGGCTCAGTCTCCATGTGGGTCCTCCAGAAACTAAAGCAAAGGCTCTCTCTAAAGTTGTAGCCTGACTGTGATATCTGGTCCCCAGTGGGGCTACCTTGTCTGGCCTCAATGGGTGAGGCTTCACCTAATCTGTCAGAGAGTTAATGTGACAGGGTAGGAAGAACATGGGAGGGGGCCTTTCAGAGGAGAAGGGGTGGGAGATAGGAAAGTCTCTGTGAGGGGGAAGTAGAAGGGGACTGCATTTGGGATATAAATAAATACATAAATATTAATAAGAATGAAGAAGAAACCTGGGACTTTAATCTGGGACATAGGCATGACTCAATCTATGAAGGGATCCAGAGTATAATAAAGAAAATTCACTGAAATGAAAGATATTTCTCTGGGAAGTTGTTTCAGCCAATAAAAGTCCGACTGTTCAAATACAAGAACCCAAGTTCAAATCGTCAGAACCTGTCACAGAGAAATGGTTGTCTAGATCCTGCTAGATGTCCTTCTGGGAAATTGCTGCCCAGGGAAGTGTTTCCCCAGGTTCAGCAGTAAAGGCACACCTACGAAGCTGCAGTTGTGTTCCAAGGGGCCAGGCTCTATCTTAAGTTGATGCAGCATTGTGCATGCTCTGTGTGGCACTAGTTTTATAGGCAGGAATGGAAAATGAGAGAGCTATAGGATAGTGGAGTTGACACCAGGGCTCCAGAAAGATGCAGAGGCTAGGTAACTCAAAGGAAGATCAGCATCCTGGCATGGAGTTCCTGGTGGGCTCCAAGTGGAAGACAAAGATGAACTGGAGTTGTACTGGAGACCCGTGAAGATTGCAGATGCCAGAAATGGATCTTCTCCCAAGGAAAGTTATAAGTACCAAGTAGAGGCAACTCAAGAGAGAGGACACAAACTACAGGACAGTGAGTTGGACATGTGGGACTCCAAGTCTGTAGGAGCCCCAATGATGCCACTTTAAGCCATGAATGTTGAGCATAGGGGTAAAGTATTTGGCCTAACTTTTACTTGCTGTTATTTTCCTCTCTTAGGGAATGGGGAATGGGTACTATGTTATTGAATGGCAGAAGTATGCACTGTATATATATTTTCTATTAAATGTTAGCCTTGATTCTCAGAACATACTCTCTACTTTTAAACAATGCCAAGGCAGTTAAGACTATTGGGGCCTTTGAAGTTGGACTACATACATTTTACTTCAGAGAATGACCATGAACCTGTGGGGGACAGAGAAAGGAAGTAATAATTTGAGAATGAAATGTCTGTTACAGGTCTACATGTTGGAACCTACTAGGTCCACAGCTGGTACGGTTTTTGGAGGTCGTGGATCCTCAGAGAAGAGATGGTCTAGATGGGTAGATAGGTTATTGTAGGATGGACCTTGAGGTGTTTAACCTGACTTTTTTCATATCCCAGCACTGCTTTCTGATCTTCCCAGGAATCAGCAAGCAGTCTCACGCTACCACAATGACAACCATGATCCATCTCTGCCACCATTATTTTGGGGATTTTGTCAGTGTAACAAGAAATGTAATTTATACACTGTTAGCATATGTCAATTAGTGTTTCTCTTCCCTCCTTATGCAGTTCTGCCACTTCCTCATTTGATGACATGGTATTTGGTTTTTCTAAATCATATATAGAGAAAACCACAAGACCATGCATACACACAGTGGATTACTATGCAGCCACAGCAATGATGTAATCCTTATGACATGTAACTACATATTTGTGACTGCATGAATAGAACTGTATATGTGCCACCATTTTTGCGGAGAAAAACAAGTATCTCACATTATCGTTATCTCCCATTCCTTTGTTGTTTCCCCCAAAACGTTGACCATATAGAGTTGGAAATGGACTGAAGGTTATTAGAAAGTCTGGAAAGTGGAGGGACAACAATGAGAGGGAGATAGTGGGGGTAATTAAACACACTTCTCAAGGGAGTATTTCCAATTTTATACGGTACAATGAGACAACTCTAGTCTGAGATAATTAATTCTACCTTTCAATGTAAATAAATGATAATATTTGAGAAGACAGAAATGCTAATTGCCTTTACTTCTTAAACATTTCATAATTTGTTTAATTATAAGATCATATCCCCAAAAATATGCATATGTCAATCTAGGCAAATAAACTAAGACTTCCCACATTGGCTTTGAAATCATGAACAGTCATTTAATTAAGTCCTATGCATTTTCTATAGGACTCTTGCTTTGTTTACAAAATCATTTTTCCTTCCAGTATGAGTCTGTTGCAAAACTGTCTACTAACCTAAATACTCAACGGGTCTTTATATACCCAGAATTCCTGCACATATGTAGCAGATGTGCAACTTGGTCTTCATGCAGATCCCCAACAACTGGAGTGGGAGCTGTCCTCGAATCTATTGCCTGCCTGTGGATCTCGTTCCCTTAACTGGGCTGCCTTGTCTGGCCTCAGTGGGAGACGATGCACCTAGTCTTACAGTGGCTTGATGTGCCAGGGTGGGGTGATACCTGTGGGGAGGGTGCTCCCTTCTCAGAAGAGAAGAGGAGGGAGTTCTAAGGGGAAACCAGGAGGAGGTGATGCTATAAATGGGATGTAAGCTCAATAAATAAGTAAATTAATGAAAGGAAAAACAGACTTATTTTTGAGACACTAAAATGATGGTAGAAAGTGATTTATACCTTTAAGCAAATAGGATTAGGGATTATATATAAAATTGGAAAAATTATTATAAGCGCATATGTGAAAGTTTACCTTATCTACATAAATTATGTCGCAGGGTAAGCAGAGCCAGTAGAGAAGCAACAAGTTATCTAGGCTGTGCACAAATGCTGCAACCCAAAGCTGCCTATCTGAAAGGAGAGGCTGTGGGCCGAGTTGTCGGAGTCATTTTAGAAGCACCTAGAAAACAATATGTGTCAGAAGAAGAAATAAAAGCCTTCAAATAAAAATGATTTTGATGTAAAGTTTTGTTTTCATTAACATCCATTAAAGTGCCAATCTGACACAATTTGCTGCACAGTGGAACCAATATTGACACTATATGACATCTGCCTGAATCATTGGATTATAAAATTTCCACACCTCTAAAAATGGCTCATGAGTAAGTATATTTTAGTAGTTAACAGCATGATATTTATAGCATCAAAAGGAAAAAAGTTTATTTCTCTTGGCTTTATCTGGGATCTTTAAAAGCACATGATAAAGTTTATTTCATTTCTTATATATTAGAGTTCAGCTCATTATGGTTCTCTTCATGATACTCAAGTAAAAACATTTTAAAATTGAAAATTTTTAGTTTTCATTTCATACATTTTGTGGTTGTTTTTGTGTGTGCATATGACATATGTGTATATGATATGTGTGTGAGTACATGTATGTATTCATGTAGATGTGTGTGTATGTGTGTGTGAGTACATTTTGAGTGTGTTTGTATATGTGTGTATGTGTGTGTGTGTGTGTCTGTCTGTTTAGTCAGATAACAGATTAATGAAGTCACCTCTTTCCTTTTCCCTTTACTGTGAGTTTCAGAAACAGACCTCAGCCAAGCTTTTATAGAAAGTTCTTTTACCCAGTGACTCACCTTGCTAACCTCGAGAGTCTCAAGTCTCAGTCCACAATTCTTCCTATTCAGTACTAAAAATTATGAACCCCAATTTTCTTCTAAGTGACAAATGTGTTCTTGACGTCTGAGGCATCTACCGTGACAGCCCTCAACAGTATTGATACTTGAATCTCTAGACCTGTGACAATGCTATTTATGTCATAAAGATAATTTCATGTGTGATAACACTTAGAATCTTGTCATGGGTGTGATGATGGTAGACTGTACATGACAATTAGCTGCTCAGATGAGATAGGACATAGGGATTGTTTAAAAAAGGAAGCAGAACTGATGCTCATGAGTGCAGAGAAGTTCTAAAAGCTGGTAAAATCGGGAGCAGTTTTCTCTGGAACCCAGAGAAGGAATGTGTTCCTGCCAGCCCCTTGAGTATAAACCACACAAACCCATGCCAGACTTCTGACCTCTGACCCCTTCAGATCTAGAAGATAGTTCACTTGCTTCCAAATAACTTAACTATTTCCGTGTATGTGTGTCAATTGGCATAAATATGCTACTTGCATAAGTGCACGCCAGAGGACAATTTGTATGATTTGAGTCCTTCCCTTCACACTGTCCGAGGTATCAAAATCAGGTCATCAGGTTTGATGGCTTAGGATGTGATGGTGGCAAAGCATCTTCACCCACTGAGCAATGCTGCCAACCCAGTTTTGCTTCTTATATAAGCTTCTAAGTTTATGGTAATCGGTGACAATAGTAATATGAAGCAGGTACAGTTGTCATCTAATAAATATTCAGTACACATATTCAGTACTGAGACTTTTATTTTAATAAGTATTAATGAATATTAGAATTAAGAGTGACCTCAGATATTAATCAGCCAACTAAATAAACTCAACAGTGTGTGGCCACCTATTATTATTCCCTTGTCTCTATTTTTAGTTGTCAATCCCTGCTAATCAGTGTGTTACCTTAGTCTTGGAAGTCTAGGTATCTTTATCCCTAATTTCATATCCTATGGACATAAAAGTCTCTTGAGGAACAAGAAATCTAATTGAATGATAAGGGAAATTTAGTAATTAGGATGACAGGATAAGTTATATGAACCTAGGATTAGTTTTTAGGTGGAATACTTTAAATTTTTATTATTAGAATCATCATAATAAATTGTTACTATTAGTTATTGTCCCATAACTGATGAGACACCATGGAAAATGTAACTTATAAAATAATACATTTAATTTGGCTGTTGCTTACAGCTTCAGAGGGTTAGCATTATGGTGAGAGAGCATGGCAGAAGGCATGCATGTTGCTGGAGAAATATTTGAGAGCTATATATTCCGATCTTTAGGCAGTGGGCAGAAAGGAACATACTGAGATTGACATGAGACTTTGAAACCTCAAAGCTCAGTCCAAGAGATATACCTCCCCCAACAAGGGCACAGCTATTCCAACAAGGCCATACCTACTACAACAAGGCCACACCATTCAGTCCTTCCCAAACAATTCCATTATCTGTTGACTAATCATTCAAATGTATCAACCTATGGGGGACCCATCTTACCCAAACTACCACACTATTACTGTGCATTTTGGTGTGTGTATGTGTGTGTCTGTGTGTGTGCATGCACACACCAGGGCATACCTGTAGAGTTGATCCTCTTCTTCCACTGATACCTTAGTTCCGGGGATTCACATTAGGTCTCCAGATTTGCAAAACATATACCTTTACTAACCAAGGTATCTTGCTAACCCCAATCTGTAATTTTTGACATGCATGGGTTTAAAACATAACAAAGTGTGAGCAAGAACTCGATATGGGGTCATTATGAGGGAGAAACATAGTATCTGTATAATTGTTGGGATAAAATTGATAAAGTACTACAAAACCAGTTAGATGCACCCAAAGTCAAGTTTAGGCTTATATTTATTTTGTGAGCAAGGAAAAAATTCTCTGAAATTAGTGCCTCACCCTCTCCCTCTGTTGTTAACACAAGTACTTCTGATTTCCCTGAGGGAGCTATAAAGGAGAAAATCCCAGTGGTTTCTGAGCATTCGGCTCAGCATCTTACAATTTGGAAAAGCTTTTGCAACAGAGCTGCAAGAACAGATCTGGGAAAGTGTGGAGTAGCAGGCATGCTTGTAGCTGAGAACATAATTAGTTCATTTTTAGAGTAACGGCTTGGATAGGCAGAGATAGTCCTTCAGTCCTTCTGGGCTCTACTACTAGACAGAAAGAAGAATCCATTGAGGATGGGTGAGGCCTAGAAGGACTATGACCCACAGCATCCTTTAGGTGCACTCCCTTTTGTTAGTCATGAAGTATGAACTCAATGTAATACGCTTATCAAAATGGTTTCCATAAGAAACTCTCTTAGCTGCTCTTGTAGTCAATATTTCTCCATGTGACTGAATAAGTTCCTCAAACCCAAGGATGACTTGGAGAAGGACTTACTGAAGAAAGAAAGCACACCCATTATCTTACAATCTTCCCTTTATCTTTATGTTGTGTATGGTCAACTGCTATCTCTAAGCATTTCATGATTAAGGATTGCAATTAGAGACTTATAAAAATTAAGATGTTGACAAATTATTTTTCTAATTTTTGTTACTTTGTATATTAGAAACAAAGGAATGGTACCAAACAAAATTAAAATCTTTACTTTCTTAAAGGGAACAAAACAAATGCTCCTGAAGCTTGGGGATTCAATCAACTGGCTCATTCAATGTCTCATGAGCCTTCGGGATTGGATAAGAGAAATCATTTGTGATGCTCAATGCAAACTTTTGTTTTTCTTCTTTTAATATCTGAGTTATTTGGTGAGTCAATTGAGGTCAGAGATCTCTGTGACAGGGTATTTGGTACTTTCCCTGTGTTCCAATTTCTAGGCGAGAAAAGGAAGCAAATCTTCCTCCAGCTCGACTAGTGCAAGCTGCTGGGGATGCCCCTATTTGTATTCCTGTCAGGGAAACTTTTAATGCATTGAAGCCTACATTTAGGATAACAACCATCCTGAAGTTTATGAAACAAAAGATTGATACCAGCTTCATAAATGTCAGGAAAAATCATTTCTATATATTTCTATGACGTTAATTCTAGGATGTTTTATAATCAGGAGCTATTGGGAAAATTTATGTTGTACACACACACACACACACACACACACACACCTACACATTTGCTAGGTAGCAAAACTATTCATTCTCTTACCTCAACCTTTAGTTTACTAGAATTACAAATGAGAAGTACCATGCCCAGATACTTTCATCTTTTGTAGAAAGTGAAAGATTTTGAGTGTGTCTTTTGGGTCATCAATTTTGGCTAAAAATTCTCCTAGCTTATTTGCACATTAGAGTCTTTGATAGCTAAAATGCCTAGCCACAACTAACTCATTCTTGTATATAAAGGTTGTAAAGAAGACCTTGTTTTCTTCTGAAATACAAATTTTTGGAAAAAAAGTAACAGTTCTTAAACCTTACAGGAATCTATAAGGTGTGTGTGTGTGTGTGTGTGTGTAATTCTGTGTGTATCTTAAAATACAATTTACAAAAATATACAGGTGTCCTAAAATGGTCCAAGAAGTATGGTGATGAAGGATGAATGATTGAATACTTTGTTATTCCCAAGTTTGAGGAGCTCAAATCCTAGTTGAAGATGTGAAGAGTTACTTACTATGAAGACCACAATCATAGTTTTACTGGTTTGAATGAAATGTTCCCTGTAGTCTCAGTCTTTTGAACACTTGTTCCCCAGTTGATGTTGATGTTGCTATTTTGGGAAGCTCAGGAGGTAGGACTTTGTTGGAATAAGTGTGCTAGTTGAAGTGGGCTTGAGAGTATAAAGACTCATGCCGTTTCTGAGTTTAAGGCTTTGCTTCCGACTTCCTGTCTAAGATGTAAGTTCTCTGTTTCTAGCTGTGACCTTGCTATACCATGTGGACTCCTATCCTTCAGGAACTGTAAGATCAAATAAACCCCTTTACTATATGTTGCCTTCCTCATGGTGTTTTATCATAGCAATAGAAGAGTAATTCAAAAAATGGGTTGGAAGATAGATTGAGAAGAGATGGATTCCCAGAGGAAGTAGTCACAAGGGAAAACTGCAAAAGCCAGAAAAATAGGGAGCTTCTCATAAAATTGCATTTTCTACAAATGTCAGAAGATAGACCAATAAAATGTATGCAATGTGCTACCTAAACATGACCTACATAGGGATGACGCTAACAGATATGCTAATGTGAACAGGAGAAAGCCCTGAGGCTTCTATCCTACACAAAGAACAAGGGAACTAAGGGATTCAGAAGAAATCATCACTTGAACACAAGAGACAATTCTTAAAGATGGGGTTAATTAGGGCTGGAGAGATGGCTCAGTGGTTAAGAGCACTGACTCCTCTTCTAGATGTACTGAGTTCAATTCCCAGCAACCTAATGTTGGTTCACAACCATCTGTAATGGAATCTGATGCCATCTTCTGGTATGTCTGAAGAGAGCAACAGTGTACTCACATATAAACTTTAAAAAAAAGGGGAGGGGGTTAATTAAACCAAATACTTGTTCAGAGTATGGAGAGAACAACCCAGCCTGGTGGAGTATAGCACTTCAGAGAGAATTCCTTCTATCTCAAGAATCTTAAGTCTTCACACCTGGCGTCCTCATGGACACATTTTTTTCCCTGAATATTCATTAAAATACTGCCTACTTGAAATACTACTTTCTGTTATCCCAAGAAAATTCTTAGTAAGGTTCTGTTGCAAAAGGATATTTCTCCAACTAGCCTGAAAGGACACTGTCAGAAGTGTACATATCTAATTTGAAACTTAAACTTAGCTAAAGAATCTTCTGTGTTATTAATTCAGTTTTACTAATTCAAACTCAGCATGTTACCAGGTTGGAAATAATTTCACATTTCCATAAATATTTTACGTTGCCATAGCATCTCCTCATTGCATGCCACTTGCACTGACCACATGTTAAGCTAATAACTTCTCTTTCCTTGTATCTAAATGCTTATTATTTCATCTCTAGAATCATTGATGGCATGTTAAAATATTGAAAATAGTACTGAAATACCACAGGCAAACAATGGCTTTCTTTTTAGCAGTGCTGGTTTAATTAGATACCTACATTGAAGAAATTTTGACCTTTTCTTTATACCATATATACAAGTTAAACATATTATAAGCTTGGTATGTGAAGGATGAATATAAAACTTTTGAAGAAAAAATAGAAATGAAATAACATACTGCAGTATGCAAATCTGGATCTAAATGGATGTCTTTGCCTCTGTCTCTGTCTCTGTCTCTGTCTCTGTCTCTGTCTCTCTCTCTCTCTCTCTCGTTCTCTCTATTTGTCTCTCTCTATCTCTGTCTCTTCTGTATCTCTCTCTCTCTGTTTCTCTCTCTGTTTTATTTGTGTGTGTGTGTGTGTGTGTGTGTGTGTGTGTGTGTTAGTGTGCATGTGTGTTCAAGAGTCTTCCTTGAATGGCTGGGCTTCTACTGTTTTCTGATTTTTCTATTTATCTACCCTATTTCTATCTATGGGCATTTACAGGAATCACAAGCACTAAGCTCTTTCTAACCTCTTGTCTCAAAAGCCCAAAGAGTCATAGATGATTCAAATTCAAAATGTGTTCATCACTGTAGTAAGGGAGCAAAAGAAAAATGTTACATAGGAGAAAAATTTTCTAAGAGAGACGTCTGAAAATGGCTCTGATCTAAAATAAATAAAGTCAATAGAACAACAACAAAAGGTTACCAACAATTCACAATTGAGAACTAAGCTAATTTAGATCAGAAAGACAAATGTGTATCATCATATTCCATCTCCACTCCACAGCGAAATTACAAATAAACAACAACAAAACAAGGTAGTTACACTATTCACTTATTAGAAAATTAAAACAATAATAGTTGATGGTGAAAAGTATTAACAGTGATATTGGGCATCTGGGATACTTATCCATTGCTGATGAGAGAAAGACTTTAATGTTTTGGAAATTTTTGTATCGTCTAGTAATGGCAATGATACATCTTTTCCCATACCACAGGAGTTATATAGCTCAAATTAAATTGTGCTTATCTTCCAAATAATGTATATGAGAATGTTTGTAGTCCTACCATTTATAATAATAAAAGATTTGAAAAGAACCCAAATATTCATCAGCAATATTGATTATATATACAGTCATACAGGTGCACATGTGATAAAAAATATCTCTGTACTGAAGGTTTAAGATTTGCTTCTTTTTTCACATGTATGCTCTGACTTAATAAAACAAATATCATATCAGGACTCTTCCTAAACTCTATATTCACATAAACTACATATAAAATTATATAAAGGATATAACATATATCATATGTAAGTAACTATCTTTTGTCTCTATTATCCAGAGGATGAACTAATTGTTCTTCCATGGGTCTGAATTCTATATAACCCCTGGGTGAGGGTACTTTGTACCCAGAATTGAACCTCATATTTCAGAAAAGAATTTAAATCTGTTTCTCCTCCCTGTCCACCTATGTAACTATGAGCTATCTATTTGTCTGCCTATGTTTCTTTCTTTCTATATTTCTTTCATTCTTTCCTTCCTTCCTTCCTTCCTTCCTTCCTTCCTTCCTTCTTTCCTTCCTTCCTTTCTTTCTATCTACCTATCTATCTATAATGCATATATACTTAGTAAATATTTCATATTAGTAACATATATGAGTGTTTTGACTACATGTATATGTATCAGTTCACACCCAGGAAGGATGCCATATTCTCTGGATTAGTAATCATGGGCAATTGTGTGTCACTGTGTACGTGTTGGTAATAGAACCTGAGTCCTCTACAGACATGTGATCTTAACCATAGAGCCACATTTCCAGCCTATCACATCAGTTACTACAGCAAAACCAGCCTTTGAGACAAAGGAAAGGAGTATAAACCTGGTCACCCCCAAGCTGATTCTGATCCCTACACAACTTGTGGTTTATCTTGCAGCTGGCTACCTTATGTTTCTTTTCCCCCCTGTCACTAAGTGGCACCATCTTCTTATAGTGATCCTTCTCTGACTCCCACTCTGAATACCACTTCACAGGAGAGCAAAATGCATGTTTCAGTGCTTTCCACGGCTGTTCATTACCTCTGTTTTGATGCAGTTCAGTTTGGTGAGGGGTGGGATTTGTTTTTAAGCAGAATTAAATGACACGTCACAACAGAAACACTTCCACTTGTCTGAATTTGATAATCAGCTGGCTGCCATCCCAGAGACATTTACCCCAGAAAATCTTTACAAGGACAAGTCGCCACTGGGTTGTCTTCCTCTTGGGATTTGCATGGACTGAGTGAAATAACATAAAAATCTTTCAGCACAGTGTGTGTTCAATAGATGGCAGTGATCATGATAAGAATAATAATGATGTATGCAATGATGATTATAATTATTTTAACAACCTACAAAAGCTACCCGTTTCAGCAAATGTAGCAGTAGCCCAATACATTTTTTCCGCTAATACTGTTTGTTTTCCAATTTTGTCAGTTTATTTGAAGAAGATGCTTCAGAGAATTTTTTCCCTTCTAAAAGAATTGGACATTGCACTTAGTTATCAAGAGTTCTTAGCATCTTCTAATCTGCAGCATAGTATAGCCAGTATATCCTTTTGCTATTGTTGTATATAACAAACAGTCTCATCATGAGATAATAGTATGTCTTCTCCATCAGTTAATATATGGTTCTCTATTTTGCATTTGTTTATAGTTATTCACAGTGCAACAATTCTGAGCTAGAATTCTGTGGAGTCATGCTTTCTTAGCAGTTCCCTTCTTGCATTTAAGACAGAACACAGATTGGATAGGTCTGTAATCAAATTAAGTAATGCAACTAATTTTAATTTTATTAAAAATCTTAACCTTTACAATGGGCTGTATTGAAAGACTTTTTTAAAAGAAGATTTATTTATTTTATGTATATGAACATACTGTTGATGACACACCAGAAGAGGGCATTGGATACAATTACAGACAGTTGTAAGCCACCATGTAGTTGCCGGAAATTGAACTCCTGACCTCTTAAAGAGCAACCAGTGCTCTTAATCACTGAATCTCATCTCTCCAGCCAACCTTTACCATGGGGGAAGACATTAGTTTTAATTTCTTTTCTGCTTCTACAATAGAATGATTCATTCTAAAAATTTGATAGTTTATGGACAATTTGAATGAAGATGAGATAAGAGACATTCTTATTTTTTTAGTAAAGCAGTGTATGTGGTCTAATCTTACATTTACAGCACAGAGTCTGAAAAGCAAGAAGGCTTGTTCAGAAGGAGCTGCTGGAGTGAACATGGGAGAAAATGAGACTCAGAACAGAAAGCAGACTAAACTGCTCACATTGACTAATACAGAATATATAAAACTTGGCACAGAAAAGGAACTTTGTTCACTTTCTGGACAAGTAATAAATGGAAAGGCTACTCTTTAACAAAAACAACAAACAAATAAAAAACAAAATACCAGGCAAAAGAAACATCAGGAAAGAAGAGTTTCTTTTGGCTTACACTTCCAGGAATGTAGTATATTACTGAGAGGGAGATTCACTGTCAGGAGGCATTGGGTGGGCAAATGGTAGAAAGCAGAGGGCTCTAAATGCTGATTTTTAGCTTACTTTCTCCATTATATGCTGTCCAAGTCCCAAGCAATGGCATGGTCCTACCCAAGCTTAAAGTGAACCCTGACAAACAGGTCAGAGATTTGTTTCCATGCTAATTACAAATCATAGCAAGTTTACAGTCATGGTTAACCTCACAAATGTAATCCTAAAGTTTGCCCAGTAATACTTTGGTCTGAGAGAACTTTGAGTAGTAGATGTGCTTTGGCTGCTATGAACATAATAGAGCATGTGTCTTTATTGCATGCCGGGGAATCCTCTGGGTATATGCCCAGGAGAGGTATAGCAGGGTCCTCTGAAGTGTCATGTCCAGTTTTCTGAGGAACAACCATACTGATTTCCAAAGTGGTTGGACCATCTTACAGCCCCAGCAGTGGAGGAGTGTTCCTCTTTCTCCACATCCTCGCCAACACCTGCTGTCTCCTGAGTTTTTGACCTTAGCCATTCTGACTGGTGTAAGGTGAAGTCTCAGGATTGTTTTGATTTGCATTTCCCTAATGACTAATGATGTTGAGTACTTCTTAAGTGCCTCTCAGCCATCTGAATTTCCTCAGGTGAAAATTCTTTGTTTAAATCTGTACCCCATTTTTAATAGGGTTATTTGGTTCCCTGGGGTCTAACTTCTTGAGTTCTTTGTATATATTGGATATTAGCCCTCTGTCAGATTTAGGGTTGGTGAAGATCCTTTCCCAATTTGATGGTTGCCGTTTTGTCCTTTTAACAGTGTCCTTTGCCTTACAGAAACTTTGTAATTTTATGAGGTCCCATTTGTCAATTCTTGATCTTAGAGCATAAGCTATTGGTGATCTGTTCAGGAACTTTTCCCCTGTGCCCATGTCCTCTAGGGTCTTCCCCAGTTTCTTTTCTTTTAGTTTCAGTGTGTCTGGTTTTACATGGAGGTCCTTGATCCACTTGGAGTGAAGTTTAGTACATGGTGATAAGAATGGATCAATTCGCATTCTTCTGCATGCTGACCTCCAATTGAACCAGCACCGTTTGTTGAAAAGGCTATCTTTTTTTCCACTGGATGTTTTTGGCTCCTTTGTTGAAGATCAAGTGACGATAGGTGTGTGGGTTCATTTCTGGATCTTCAATTCTATTCCATTGGTCCACTTGTCTGTCACTGTGCTAATACCATGCAGTTTTTAACACTATTGCTCTGTAGTATTGCTTGAAGTCAGGGATACTGATTCCCCCAGAATTTCTTTTGTTGTTGAGAATAGTTTCAGTTATCCTGGGTTTTTTGTTATTCCAGATGAATTTGAGAATTGCTTTCTCTAACTCTGTGAAGAACTGAGTTGGAATTTTGATGGGGATTGCATTGAATCTGTAGATTGCTTTTGGCAAGATGGCCATTTTAACTATATTAATCCTGCCGATCCACGAGCATGGCAGATTTTTCCATTTTCTGAGGTCTTCTTCGATTTCCTTCTTCAGAGACTTGAAGTTGTTGTCATATAGATCTTTCACTTGTTTGGTTAGAGTCACACCAAGATACTTTATATTGTTTGTGGCTATTGTGAAGGGTGTCATTTCCCTAATTTCTTTCTCAGCCTGCTTATCCTTTGAGTATAGGAAGGCAACTGATTTGCTTTAGTTGATTCTATAACCAGCCACTTTGCTGAAGTTGTTTATCAGCTGTAGGAGTTCTCTGGTGGAGGTTTTCGGGTCACTTAAGTAGACTATCATGTCATCTGCAAATAGTGATAATTTGACTTCTTCCTTTCCAATTTGTATCCCCTTGACCTCCTTATGTTGTGTAATTGCTCTAGCTAGAACTTAAAGTACTATATTGAAAAGTAATGGAGAGAGAGGACAGCCTTGTCTAGTCCCTGATTTTAGTGGGATTGCTTCAAGTTTCTCTCCGTTTAGTTTGATGTTGGCTACTGGTTTGTTGTATATTGCTTTAATGATGTTTAGGGATGGGCCTTGAATTCCTGTTCTTTCCAAGACTTTTAGCATGAAAGGATGCTGAATTTTGTCAAATGCTTTTTCTGCATCTAATGAGATGATCATATGTTTTTTTTTCTTTGAGTTTGTTTATGTAGTGGATTACATTGATGGATTTCCTTATATTGAACCATCCCTGCATCCTTGGGATGAAGCCTATTTGATCATGGTGGATGATTGTTTTGATGTGTTCTTGGATTCGGTTGGCAAGAATTTTATTAAGTATTTTTGCATCAATATTCATAAGGGAAATTGGCCTGAAGTTCTCTTTCTTTGTTGGACCTTTGTGTGGTTTTGGTATCAGCATAATTGTGGCTTCATAGAACGAGTTGGGTAGAGTTCCTTTTTTAAAGAAAAACTTCATTTCAATCCACAGGATAATTATCCCACAGGTGTATTTAAGCACACACCCTAAGAAAGTATTAAACTATTGAGTTATCAATTATATATTAGTATGAATCAGAGTGACCAGAACCCTAAATCTATGAGTATTTGCCTTGCAAATTTTGTCTCTGTGTTAGAACACCTTGTTTCACTTGTATTTGAGAATCACATAAGAGACATTTGTCTCTACAGCTGAAGGGTTGACTGTGTTGAAGGTCAGGCCCAGGGCTTAATTAGAAGGATATTGTAGGAGAAGGTGAATTTTCATTATCTACAATATGCAGTTTAAATGTTGGATCCATTATAAAATAGGGCTGTAAAAATGAAATCTGAGATAGAGATGTAAAGGTAAAAGACATTTGAAATCTTGGACTGCTATGTCTCATCAAATGCTAAGCAGATGTACAAAACAGGCCAATTCCTCTATTTTAGCCATTATTCTTTTACTATAGTTGAATATTAAAGATGAAGGAATTTATAAAGCTCTGTGAAGGTTAGATGGCTAAGTGTTAAGAGTGCATATTGCTTTAGAGGTCCTGAGTTCAGTTCCCAACATCCACAACCTGTAACTTAAAAACTTCCTGTAATTTTTGTTCAAGGGGGTCAGACAGCCTATTCTGGACTTCAAAGGCACTTGTACACACACACAGACACACACACACACACACACACACACACACACAAACACATGCATACCCTACACATAAATACAATAAATTACTTAAAGTAAAAGAAACAAAGAATAGGAATTTGTTTATCTTAAAGTCCTGGAAGACCAAGGTTACAAACCTTATATGATAAGAGATTTCTTTCTGGTGAGGACTGTCTAAAAATTCCTAAGGCAATGGAGGGCATCCTTCCAAGAAAGGAGTTTATCCAATTTGGCTTTTATAAAAAAATAAAATTCATTTTCAAGATAATTCTGCTACCCATTAGTCTTCTGGTTCATGAAGAGATCAATTCATCATGAGCTCAGGGGCCTCATGTCTCTTATGAGCTAAAAGTCTTACATATTTCTCTTTTTTACTATCTCACAATGGAGAATACCATTCTGAATGAATTTTGATGAGGTCATTTAAGCCATTGTTTCCTTCCTGGTGAAAGATAAAGATAAAGTCCTTATCTTGAGATGCTTTGGAACACAACCATCTTCAGCACCTACTTCTAACCCCCTCACACTCGGAGACAAGGCTACCTTACTGAAGCTGGGTTGTACTGCCATTGCTAAAAATCTCACCAGTTCAAATACAAGGATGATCTCTAGCCACTGAAATAATAGCCCCTTGCAATTTTTGCCAACCAGTATCACAAAGCTTGTGGTGGAAGAGAGCAAAGCTTGAGCTACATTGGATTCTTACCCACTATGCGAATGGATGTGATCTTCTTGTTTATGGTGACTGATACCATTCTCAAAGTTCTTCAGCATTTTTATTAACATTATATACCAAGTTCTATTACCTGCTTCCATTATGGTGAGAAAAGTGAATTGTGGGCTGTCTCCATGGGTTCCACTGGACCTGTAACCCTGTATCATACTTTTGATTTACCACATATCTGTTATTTTCATGTTTACTTTACCATGTTAGTTTTTATTCAAAGAACAAAGAGCCTTTTCATTTTGCCTCATTTCAATAAAGTATAATTGTAGCTCAATATAAAATTTATGGCAGGCTCTCTTCCAGACGTTTTTCCCTATAAAAACTTGTAGATACTACTTTTGTAGCAAGTAATTTATTGTACTTCTATATTATCCCCATCATATTATGCACCAGTTATGTCTACATCTTAAATGTAAAATATTCTTCAAACTGCCTTTTTTAAGCTTGAAAACTAATTAAAATTTATTCTGAAAGTAGTATCTTGTTTTAAACTCTTATTATCTTTCATATAGGCATTCTTACAACTCAAAGCATCTGCATAACATATTTAAGCAAGCACATTACAAACTTATTATGGTACGTGGTCCTATTCTTGTTGATACTGTCTAGAGTGGTAATGTGTTGGTGTGTAATACAAAAAAATATGCATGCCATAAAGGAGAATTAACACAAAAAGAAAATAACAACAAAATATCCTACTACCAAAGTGGAATTGGACCATCCAAAAATAATCCATTTATGTTTAACAATAACAAAATAAGTAACCATCTCACTACTTGAAACTGAAATTGCTTTATAAGTTTGTCTTTCAATTCTAATTAAAGTTTTGTTCATCAATTACATTGCCTACATCTCAGGTAATTAGAATGCAAGTGGTTAAAGGTAACCACGTTGGATAATGCAAGTGAGGACCTGATTCCGTGCGTAGTGGCTAGTCATACCAGAAAACACATTATGAGTCACTGGGAACTGAAGATTGTTGCTGCTCTTCAGTCTGGTTAGACAGGACAGGATTCTGGAATATAAATTGAGGAATAGAAGGCTGATGAAATAATCTTCTCTTGGCGTGTTGCTGAGGTTGTTACTATAGCAGAGGATAGGGTAGGATTTACAGCAAAGGTGACTCAACAGGGACAGCTTATGGTACTTAGATCAGGTTTAGCTTTGAATGAGTAATAAAATAGACACTTCCTGAGAGATAGCCACCAACCCAGGATTCAGATGCTATTCTCAGAGGTAAAGCAGAGACCAACATGGGTTTACCATGTCGGGGAGAGGAATATGAATAACAGGTACAATCTAGAGATTAATGTCTAGAACCTGGGTAATATTTTATCTTGATAATTCTGAATAAAACTCATATAGATAACTGATGCATATTCAATGATGCTAGGAACTGATTAAAATATGCTTCTGAAGAAATGTCAGGTAAAATTGTATGTTTGAATATGCGTACACACAGAGACCCAGGGAGTAGAGAATTATTTGATACATCACAACATGCCTTCACCATCTGTTTGGTATATCTGTGCAACTATGATGAATGAGCCACTTTTGAGAACTGCCCATCTGACCTTTAGTCATTCTCATATAGGGCACTCTTTGAAAGTGTTGGGCCTAAGACAAGAGCTCCATCTTCATTACTAGGGGTGATGTAGAAATGGTGGTTGTTTTCTTCCTGAAGGCCATTGGAGAATGGTGTGTGTTGTGGACCTTGATCTTTGACAACATGCTTCTACCAGAAAACCCATAAAGCATCTCCAAAGCTATGGACTTAAACTCATCACATGTCAAAGAGTGGGTTTTATTTATTTGTTTTCTTATTTGAAATATTTTGCAGTAGCCAGTACAAAACTTGATTAAGAGTTTTGAGTCATTGCCTGGGTTTAGAAAGTGACTATGAAGTAATGACATGATTTATTTATAGGCTACGATTTCTGTAAAAGAAAGGGGTACCTACTGTGAATAAAAAACGGAATATCATGGATTGTCCCTCCCTCCTTTGTAAAAAGGGGGACTATAATACTAACTTTAGAATTCTAAAAATTATTCTTTGCTTAAAAATTCCTGCATAAAAATATCCTCAGTAAAATTTTATTGTGGTTTCATTACTGTGCACACCATTTCCAGGGTTAATGAGCAGTTAGGTATATTTTAGGAAAGAATTATCTACAAATAAAACAAAAACAGTCATAAGCCTCAATACTAAACTAAGTTAAATATGAGCCTTAGACAGAAGAAAACCAGGAATGCCAATATTTATTTAAATTTTTGATATACCTACTACCATAGAGTATGCTTATATTAACTACCTTTGCAAACTGGATTAAGATATAATCTTGCTGCTGAGTTGAATATCTTACTGTACCTCATGTTAGTCTCAAAGCAGAACACAGTCATAATATCTTACCAATATTCATTACTATTCTTATTTTGGGTATTGTGCTCTTCAGCTACAACTTCCTGTTTAAGGGTGTAGCAACCGTTCCCTTAGAGGCTGAGAAATCTAAGTAGCTTATTCTCAAAAGTCCTCCAGAAGACTTGATTAATGCTAGCTGTTTTTCTAGAGTACATGGTTCATCTTCAGTATAGCCAGGTCTTATAACTATAGTAGCAGTACACACTATCACAGTACTAGAGATTCAGTTGTTTCAGGCAGTAAAGTGCTTGCTGTGGAAACAGGGTGGCCTACATTTTGTTCTCTAGCATTTACATTAGCTGGGCAAGGTGTAATGTGCCTTAAACTGTTGAAACTGAGAAGGGACAATCCCTGGAGCTTGTCCGCCCATTAGTTTTACCAATTTGGTCAATTATATGTTCAGAGAGAGGCCACATCTCAGAGATAGAAAGTGATAGGCCAAGATTTGGGACATGATTTCTGACCTCTGTAGACATGACTAAAATATGCACATGTGCACACATGTACACACACACACACACACACACACACACAGAGAGAGAGAGAGAGAGAGAGAGAGAGAGAACTGACTGAGACCTTTGCTATGAATGCCTCTTAGCGAACCTCTCCTCTCTTTAGCTCCTTTACTTTCCCTAAAGAGTAGATTCTAACAATAGTTCACAACATATTTCCCACACCCCAAATCATTTTTAGAATTTGATTTCCAGAGACAAAATCTGAGACTTCAGTTCTCTTGAATTGTTTGAGCAGGGTGAATCCTAAAATTGTTTTTGTGGCTGAAGCACCCATCAGGAGGCTGGCCAAGAGGACTAACCACTGGTCTGTTTTCTGCATGAAGAGTTAGTGAAAGACAGAAGTAGAAGTTTAAGACTTTTATGGCAGAGAGCTAATAAGGTGTATTATGAAGTGAAATTCATTAGCAGGTGCCACATAGCAGTTATTTAAGAGAAATAAGAAGAGAGAAAAAAATGGAGAATGTTGTTACTGGATACCAACTTTGACCCATAGATAACAGGTTTAAGACGACTTAATCTTCTATTAAAATCTGCTCATGAAAGCCAAAGGACTTCCTTCTCAGCATTTAGTAGATTCTTTTCTTTTTTTTTTTTTTTCAGGAAAGGGGAAAGGTGAGATAAAGAGGAGTGGGAGGAGGAGGAAGAGAAGGAGGAACAGGAGGAGAAGGAGGAAGAGAGGTTAATCTCAAAAATTAATCTCAAGACTCACTGAATTTCATAGGGGTTAGGGTTTCTCACACCTTGTAGGTCAACTAAGACGAAGAACAACATTCTATATAGAAAGAAATAGGAGGATCAGATAGGGGGTTTGGCTGATTAATTTAAAAATGTTGACTGCTTAGGTTCCCATGTATTTATCTGCCTACAAAGTTCACTTCTGATGGATCCCTTATATTCTTTCTTAAAGATAGTATAGATAGGGCTGGAGAAATGACTCAGAGGTTAAGATCACTGACTGCTCTTCCAGAGGTCATGAGTTCAATTCCCAGCAACTACATAGTGGCTCACAACCATCTGTAATGGGATCTGATGCCCTCTTCTGGTATATCTGAAAACAACTATAGTGTGTGCATATATAAAATAAATAACTAAATCTTTTAAAAATATAGACATATTTGCAATTCTATGTGATATCCTTCCCGATTGCTCCCCACTCTTCCCCTGCTTTCTCTCTATTGGTCAGTGGCTAGCTGAATGAGTTACACTGAAACACTGTGACTATTGAAAAGTTTGATTGGTTTAGTTTTCTCATTGCTGTGAGAAATGCCTGACAAATATGAGCAAGGAAGGACTTGTTTTGCCTTGCATAACAGCTGGAGGGTCCAGTCTATTACAGCAATGACGTGATAACAGCATGCCTGTTGTATTTCCCCTGTAGTGGGAAGTGGAGTGAGATAGGTGCTGATGGGTAGCCACCCTCCTTCTCTTTCCCTTATATTCAGTCTTGGGTCTCAGTCTATGTGAAGCTGACAGTCATAGTTAAGGCATGTCTTCCATTCTCACACATAGTCACAGACATGCCCAGAGACATGTGTCCTAGGTGATTGCCATTCCTTTCAAGGTGGCAGAAAGGTCATCACATTGCTTTAAGTGAGTTGAAAGCCCTAATAAACAAATATACAGAGACGTTTAAAGGGTACAGATGGAACTATACTGAGATACGGAACATAGGCAGCAAAGAAGAGTTGGGTTTTGCGAACTCTACCAATGTGGAATATTCTACCAAAAGTAGAGAGCGCAATGACACTTAAGCCAATGAGGAAGCAATGTCAAACATTTATTTATTTATTTATTTATTTATTTATTTATTTATTTATTTATTTTGGAGAAGCTATGTGAATAAAAGAAGGTTTAAAGCCATGGACTTGTTAGACTTATATAACATACTGTAGTTTGTGTGTTGGGGTTCAGCTGTTGCTGTACATCCTTTGTTTCTCCTTCCTGAGGTATTCAGATGTTGTTGTACACCAGGCTGGAGGGATGGCAGAGTCTGGAATGGGTGGAGGGAGGCTGCTGCTTCTCCAAGGATTTTAATGAAATACCTCTTTTAGATGATCTTGTTTGTGTGCATACTTTTATTGTGATAAACAAGAACTATTTATGAACCTTGGAGAGTGGTAAAGAGTTTTCAAGATAATGTAAATTAATGACTGGAGTTTAAAGTACTATGAATGTCTCATTTGTTTGGAGACGTATTCCAGTAATACCAGGTACAGGCTCGGTAGCTTCTTATTGGGATGAGGGGAGGAGAGAGTTGCACTTATAGGTATGTCAATGGTTACATGACCTTCCTCAGATCTGTGGGCTCATGCTCACTGGAGAGAGAAAGAGAAGCTCTAATGATAAAGGAAGGCCTCTATTTTACACTCAAAGGAAGGGTCTGGACATGGTAGACTTCAGGGTTTCCTACATCATACAAATATTAAAGTCTACCAATGAGTAATTTTTTCACCACAAAATTTGAACGACCATCCATTGGTCAATGTGACAAGAGATGTACAGGAAAATAGGAGATATACTTCCCTGAGAGGCTCTGAGGCCACTAAGCTCACCTGTCTTCTACAATTATATAGTCTAAAGAGACTCAACCTCTGGGTGACCAACAGAACAGTCCAGTGATGAACTTTTTTATGTCATCATGCTAATCAGACCAGATAAAAGAGAAGTGACAAGTTCACTAGAGGACTTAGTAGAGAACATGAACTTTAGAGTCAAGGATAAAAGAAAATCCATGAATATTCAAGAAATTATTGTATAAGTTAATTCAATGAGCCATGTCAGAGTATCACCTCCAAAGTGAAGGACGCTATTGAATGTCACAATGTCTGTCATGAAGAAGAATCAGGATGCCTGTATGAGCTCTTTTGGATGATCTACACTTGGAAGGATTACAATGATACATGAATTCTGCCACTTTAATGGTATTAGGAAAGGGTTCTGTAAACTTCCTGGGCTCTCATGCAAACAACTCTATGCATCAGAAATAACATGGTGGAGAAACATATATGAGAAAATATGGTCCCTCAAAAGAGAGGGCTCACCATGTAGTCACATATGGTTCTAGAGCAGAGCCATCTAACCCACAGTAATGTAATAACCTTCAAAAAAAAAAACAACTTAGAAGAATACTGAGATCCTACTGAGAAAAGTTACATTTTATTGAATCTTTATGTCCTTTTTAGGCAGAAATCATCATCATGAACTAGGTGAAGTCAGATCTACCACGAAACAAACAACACATGTCATCAGTAATGCATTATGACATAAAATGGATTATATGGAATTGGGCACGCACAGGGATACCTCTATTAAACATATAAATAATATACATGAGTAGGTATATCATATTTACAGATCATCCATGGTCATTTCACCAATGCCTGTTACAAGTATTCCTTGTGGCTACATGATGATTTCTCCATGATAATCTAATAAAGGAGCTTGAAATCCAAGCTTAGTTTTTAGACAGTTAGTATGTATGCAATATACGAACTGAGCAATACTGTACTGTCATTTTCTTTATGATGTATTTCAATAAGAGAAGACTCCAGATTTTTAAAGAGTGATTTCTGGAACCTATATGCAAGTTAATTTGAAGGATGTTACATGGGCAAGTTGATGTCTGCTTCATTGAAATATTTCTTTCTCTCATTTTAGGGCACAATCCCTAATTCCCATAGGTGCTGATGGTTTGGGAAGCAAGAGTTTTCTATCAAGCATCCTCTGGATCTTGTGACTGCTTAGAAACATCATGTCAAAGCACTTCCTATCCTGTGTGGTAAGTGTGGGATATAAAAAGGCTTAGTTTCTCATCTTGGTGTGGAAGATCTCTCTAGATTCAATACAGTCCCAGAGAACTTTCCTGAGGTTTTGATTGTGGCTGTCTTCCAAACATATCTCTCCTTATAATACTATATCCTTTCCTTCTTCCTCACACTATGAAACTCCAGCTAAAAAATACTTTGCAGAGTCTGTTTCCTGGATTCTCTCTTGAGGTAAGCTATTATTTTAAACTATTTTTTCCAAAAATGCATTATTCTTAACTTAAAACATTATCTTCTGCTTCTCTAACATACTTAGACAGAGACTGAGTTGTATATAGTTTCTAATTTTAACCTGACCTCCCATCCCCAGGAGGTGAGTTTTCATCTGGGATGCAGGTCCAGCTCCATCCGTTTAGTAGACTTGCCCTTTGCAATTAATTTGAAGGTGACAGCCCCGATGTCCAAGTAAAGTTAAGAACACAGTCCGTGTATCTGCCTATTCCAATAATGCCAACCCTCTTGCATCTGATGTGTTTGACAGATTCTAAATTGAGAAGCATCTGTGTGGAGAAGTCTTGAGCCAGGTAAATGTAGCTGTCACTGCTGAGACATCATTTCCAAAGACCGTAAGAGCTGAGAATGCATAGGGGTCTTCCCATCAAGAGAGATGAGCATGAAGAGGCATTGTGGATTTATGAATTTTACATAAATAAGCTTCTACGAGGAATCTTGGAAGAAGAGATGAAGCATGACCTTTAGTCTCCACATAGAAGGGTTACTCCCAGCTCTTTTCATGTAAATTTTTGGAAATACTTTTTAAAAAAATGATGATAGTATTCTCCAGCATACTCTATTATGGTCGCCTAGGGCAGGACAGCCCGTCATTCCAGCTGGCATCTGTTCTCTTATAGTATTTAGCAAAATTAAACTGCCATTCTTCATTTTTTCTGATGGTTTCAATGCAGTATCCATTTCTAACTAGAAAGCTTCTGCCCCCTTTTCTTTTCATTAATTTTAAAAAAAGACCTTGGTACATTCAAAGCCTTTAAATTCAGATTGATGTCTTGAGACAAGACCCAAGATACTAGAGGCAGACATCAGTGCAAATGAAGCCTGGCAGCATAACAGAAAAAGAAAGGATTTTCCCTGTCACTGCTGAAATTCTCTAAGTACAAAGCTTGGGTGAGTGCCATGCCTAGGGATTACTTCATCATTACTGAGGTGGAATGAGGGACTTAGAGATGTGGGAAAGATCATTGAACTACATTCATCATAGTCTAAAACAAACCAAAGAGGAGAAAAGATAGTTCTAGCCAAACATGTTAGCTTGATGGCAAGATGAGTATTCAATACCTCGACTGATGGTCTCCATGAATCTGCCCAACCAGTCCCACCACTGGAGATGGTATCATGTCACCTTTCATATGTTGGTGTCCTGATCCAGACCAGAGTGTGCTTCACAGAATCAGAATGACACAATCCTGTGAATCTTTAGATTACCAAACACACTAAACAAGTGTGGAAACATTTGAGGCTGCCATAGCACTTGCGCATTCTTCTCCACTTATCTAACCTCATCTGGATTACAAGTATTAGTTAGCAAGCTGGCTGCTGAGGACCACCCGGTCCTCATTGTGGCCATTTCTTGCATCTTGCTTGCCCATTCACATAGAGCTCCAGCTGCCTTCTTCAACCCAGAGCCATGTGTTTTCTTCCAGTACTGTGCCTCTTTTCCATACCCACTAATGTCATAATAGCCATATTAATATTCTCTGTATGTCTTCAGAAAGTGTTTTTGTTATCATCCAATTGCACCTCTATAGAAAGGACATTATCATCTCCTAGATTAAAAGAAAACCTGTGAAGGAGAATCAGCTGGAGGAAACAATAAAACTTTACTAGCTATGAAATATTTACTTTTTATAGTATATCAATGCTGTACTCACTAAAGAAGTATCTCTTTCTATTCAAGTTTCTGTATGCCTCATCATTTACCATAGGTTCTTAAGTAGGCAAAAATTTAAGTATATTTTGATTAAGTGCAATCAAATGAATTTAAAGTTACTAAATGTTGCTCCATGAATACACTTCCTGTTGTGACTTCTCTTTGTAGTTAAAATCCTTAACTTGGGTCTGGGTCAAAGATCCTCTGGTTTTGAACAGTGCATAATGAGGGATTTATCCTTATTAGGAAAGTTATAGAACAGACATGAATTTAAATATCTTCATTTATAAAATAGGTGAAATTGCACTATCTATCTCATAGGTAATGTAGAATAACTTACAAGTATGTACATAATTACATTAACATTTTTAATGACAATGAAACCAGTAATGCTTGTTATCATTTTTTCCCAAAACAGTAAGTAGTGTATTCATCCTCAATCATTTGTTTAATTCCTTAAAAATGTGAGAAAAATAGAATTCCAGACTGTTAAGATCCAAGTTTTTTTTCAGTTCATTATATAAAAAACTCAAGAGAATAAAATCATTGTGCATGAATTTTACTAGAATTAAACTGGATCCCTTTGGTAAAGGATCAGATAGTATTTGTGGTCTTGGTGACCATAGGCATCTCATATCATGACTCTACATTTTGTCACTGACCATATTCCAGAACAATTATTTAAGACAGAAGGTGAAATGAATGTACTGAAACAAGAGAAATTAGTCAATTTTACTATTGACAAATGTCTTATTTGAATGTCTTTCAGACACTTATGTTACAGTCATCGTTGTGATCCATTATTTTGTACATATAGTAAATTATACATGTTCACTTGATGGGATAAGTCACACACACACACACACACACACTCACACACACACACACATACACACTACACCACACCACACCACACCACACCACACCACACCACACCACAGGATCTATTCCCATTCTTGTCCAGATCTTTGGGTGCACTTGTATTTTGGGGTGTCACTTACATTCAGTCACAGTAGAGTAGGCAAATCACGATAGATTCATTATTATATCTGCCAAGAAATGAGAAATATGTCTCTAGAGAGTCCTGACCATTTCACACACAATGCTGACTTAGTTATATCAAAAAAATACATCCCTGGCACAAAAGTTAGTGAGTCACAAATTACAAGGGCTTCCTTAGGAGTTTAGCCAGAATAAAGGATCCAACAATGAACTGAAACCTGCCAACCTAGTGTTTTTGCATTTTGATTCTTTGTCAGAATAACAGTCATTTGGAAATTCAGTTGCAGTAACAGTATTCCCATTGGGATGCACTAAATCTTAAAGAGAAAGGAGAAAAGAGACTTATTGCTATTTAATGCACAAAAATAATGAAAGAGAAGCCAGGTAAAGGAATGCCATCATTTTCTTCAGCTACAGCAACAGCTTCCTTCATTGGTTTATTTATAGAATGTGTCCATTGTCATTATGCCACAAGTCAGCTATTGTAAGAGTTGGTTCCACTTACAGTTTAAGACATAGAAACCTGCATCCAGGCAGTGGTGACTCTGACTGGAGACATGTGGTATTTCTGACTATACTACCAAACTTCCTCATCTTCTCCTACTCCATTTAAAAAATTATTAGTTCTTTGAATGTCTTGTACAAGGTTGGAATTATGTTCATCTGCCTTTTCAATTCTTCCCATATCTACTCCCTTTCCCTTCCCAACTAAATTTGTGTCCCCAGAAACCCTTTTAAAAACACATGAAGACCAGTGAGTGATTGCCAAATATTCTTGAATGTGTGGTCTTCCACTAGAGCCTTGTTAACTTGTCAGGGTCCATGCTCTTAGAGAAAACATTTTCTTCTTATCTCATCAAATAATTGCCAAGACCTTCATAAGTAGGAATGGGATTTTTGTGGCCAACAATCATCTTTGTGCTGCCATTCAGTTTGGTTCGATTTCTACAGATATTTTGCCTTCTTTTACAAAGTCTCTATCAGTCTATATCTTAGGTGATGTGCTTGTGCCCAGGAGACACTTCTTCTTTGTAGTCATCGCTGCTTCTGGCTCTTACACTCTTTCCACTTCCTTTTTCCCCAGTAATACCATAGCCTTTAGAGGAGATATGTAGTATATATGTTTTCCTTAGGACTATGGTTTTCAGAGTATCATTCTTTGCTCCTTAGCCAGCTGTGGTTCTGTTGAAGTTAGGTCATTCTTCCAGCCCCATACCTCCAGAAATTAGACTCAGACTCAAAATGTATTTATAAATACTTTGGCCATATAGCGAGGATCTTTTATGAGTAGATAGATCATAACTTAAAATAACCCATTTATTCTAATCTTCATTCTGCCATCTGGATAGTTATCTGTACTCAGACCATGAGTCTCTCATATAATCTTCTTGGGTGAATCTACCTGGCTCTGTTTCAGAATCCTTTTGGCTCCCCCACCTGCTTCTGGGATATTCTAGCTCTTATTTTCTGGCTAAGCTATAGGCCATTACATGTCTTATGGACAGGTGCCACAAGATATTTTCTCTACATGGGTCTCTGGTTTAGTTATCATCTACTGCAAGGAGAAGCTCCTCATTTATCTGTGGCTATAATGTTAAATCATTAGAAGTCAGTGTACTGTGATGTCCATTTAAAAGAATAATAGCAGTACCTTCTCTAGGTCCATGACCCCAGGGAGAAATTCATGACACCTTAGTGACACACAGTTTTTATTTTGTGAAGCAGGACATCAAAAGAATCATAAAGTGTTTAGTTACTCCCTTGATGTGGGTATTATTTTTGCACCAGTGGGCATATCTTTTTAGGCCAACCATTACTGTATTTTGCATATAGCTAGTTGTGATTGATGGTTGCTTTTCTTTTGTAATAGTCCATAAAAATACCTCCAAGTACCATGAACTCTAGCTGGGGAAGATGACATCTCTAGATCAGTACCAGTCTTGTTCTACAACTCATGTTTGTGATGTTTAAAGCAATGGGCCTTAACCAGGAGCAATTGCAATTACATATAATATCTATGGGAACTTACTAGGCAATGACCACTTCCAAAAGCAACCTGCTTTTGTCACTGGGAGTTTCATCAACTTCTGGTGTCTGGTATGACTTTGTTGCATCCTTGTAGTCACCTCTATGTGAGTACTTTTTATAAAATGTGTCTTGTAGTCCCTGTTTTTATCTATGGATACAGAAAATGTGGTACATATACACAATAGAGTACTACTCAGCTATTGAAAACAATGAATTCATGAGATTCTTAGGCAAATGGATGGAACTAGAAAATACCATCATAAGGTAACCCAGTCAAAAAAGAACACACATGGTATACACGTGGATATTAGCCCAAAAGTTTGAAATACTCACAATACAGCTCACAGACCATGTGATGCTAAGGAATAAGGAAGACCAAGTATGGATGCTTCAGCCCTTTTTAGAAGAGGGAACAAAAATACTCAAGGGAGGAAATTCAGAGAGAAAGTGTGGAGCAGAGATTGAAATAAAGGTCATCCAGAGACTGCCCCACATGGGGATCCATCCCATATACAGTCACCAAATCCAGACACTATTGTGGATACCAACAAGTGCTTGCTAACAGGAGCCCGATATAGTTGTCTCCTGGAAGGCTCTGCTAGAGCCTGACAAATGCAGAGGTGGATGGATACTTGCAGCCAACCATTGGACTGAGCACAGAGTCCCTAATGGGATCCCCAATGGAAGAGTTAGAGAAAGAACTGAAGGAGCTGTAACCCCATAAGATGAACAACAATATTAATGAACCAGACCCCCCAGAACTTCCAGGGACAAAGCTATCAACCAGTGAGTACACATGGAGGGTCCCATGGCTCCAGCTGCATATGTAGCAGAGGATGGCCTTGTTGGGCATCAATGGGAGGAGTGCCCTTGGTTCAGTGAAGGCTCAATGCCCCAGTATAGGGAATGGGTGAGTGGAGTAGGAGTGGGTGGGTGGGTAGGTGGGAGAACACCCTCATAGAATCAGGGGGAAGAGGGATGGGATATGGAGTTTCGGTGTGGGGGGTACTGGGAAAGGGAATAACATTTGAAATATAAATAAAGTAGTCGATAAATAAATAAATAAATAGCTCTTTTAAAATTAAAGAATATAAATAAAAATATAGAATAAAGTATCACCAACTTAAAAGATCAACGTGGCTCTAACAACCAGAATGGAGCTATTAACAGTAGAAAAAAATTCAATAATCTCTCCTCATTTTGAGAAAAGTGACAAATGAACCCAGCCACTGACCAAACCTCTCCAAGATTACTTATATGTATGATCACAATAATTCAGATTGAGTCATATAATCATAGACTGAACACAATTACAAATTGTCCAACCTTCATCACCCTCTTTTAAATTACCATATAACAATATGGAGGCTGGTTTTTCTTTGAAATTATAATGCTTGAAAACACAAGTTGCTATGCAAAAAAAAGTTGTATATGATAGGCTATCACAGCTTCCCCCAAAATGAGAAAATACATTAAATTAGAACAAAATATGACTTGAGAAAAAGTCATTTAAGTTAATTATTAGTTAATTAATTCGATTTTAACTTAATTTTATTATTTGGTACCTTATTGCTATGTGTATAACTTGTGTGAATTGTCAGTTCAGAAATGTTTTTTTCTTAAACATATATGGCTTAAGATGGAGAATAGTACCAATGGCTTCCTCTGGGTACCTAGTTCAGAGGCATTTTATTAGACATTATTTCATTCAGGATGTCCAACAGACTTTGGCCAGAGCTTGGCCATTTAGCAAGTTAGAAAGATTGTGCATAAAGAACATTGAAGGTTTTCATTAGTTTTCTCTTTGCATTTTATTTATTTGCATGAACATGTTTGCAAATGTATATATGTGGCATGTAAACGAAGGTCAGTGCACACTTGCAGTGTTCAGCTCTTACTTTCTACCATTTGGGTCCAAGGCATAAAACTTAGGTGTTCAGGCTTGACGGAAGGCACCTTTTCCCACTGAGTCATCTCATGGGCCCATACTTTGTACTTACATAGTCAAACGGCTGTGATCTGATGTATGATAGGGAGATGTGTGTATGGTGGGTCTATGTCTTCACCATGTGCTTTCCTCCTCTGTTGAAAAGGCCCTTCCACTCTCCCAAGATCTTTATGATACATTCGTCCTTCAAACTTCACCACTGATATACATTCCTTTTGATTTCCCCACATAAAGGTGATTGTAAAAAAAAAAATCCATTAATAATGATGGTCCTTGCTAACATTTATTATTTTCTTGCATATAAATTTTATACCACTATTAAGATTCTTAATGTTTTGATTTTTAACTTTAATGTTTATAATGTACACTTAGTAAGAGAATATTAATTTCTTTGATAGGAGGATGTGCTCTGCTCATCTTCGGCTTTGCAGTCTTTTGCAGAGCAATGGGGATATGGTATCTGTGTTTTGGGGATTTTCTACAAATTGAGTTAAATAATATATATGAATAATTGATGCCAACTACAATATGCTCTCTCTCTATATATATATATGTCATGAAGATCTCCAAAGTACAAGTGACAGTTTTTCCTGTTGGTACAGCTAGGATCTAGATGTGGTGAAAAAAAAAAAAAAAAAAA
Organism: Apodemus sylvaticus; assembly: GCF_947179515.1. Lineage (NCBI taxonomy): Eukaryota > Metazoa > Chordata > Mammalia > Rodentia > Muridae > Apodemus > Apodemus sylvaticus. Next base: position 10,803,978 of record NC_067472.1, on the reverse strand, counting down.
AAAACAGTTTCTTTTCTTAGGTGCCCAATGAGGATAAAAAGATCCAAAACAGCCTGACAGGAAAAAAAGAGATATCTGGGGTTTTTATGTGTGTTACATTGTATAGAATAGTGTGGAGGATAGTCTGGTGACGTTTTGACCAAAATGTTTTTGTTAGTTTATTAATACATATGAAGAGATTATTTGTGTAATGTTTGCTTTACTGTGTAGGTTTGTTTATGAAGCATAAGATCTTCCTATCTTTTGGAGGAAGACACTGAAGAAGAAAACACTTTGTGACACTGACGCCAGAACCACAGTGCACAGCAGCCTAAATGCTTCCTGCCGTGAATGAAAACCAGCTTTCAGTAGGGATGTGGACTTGCCTGCTGGCCAGCAGTTAAAAGGAAAGCTCACCAGTGATAGAACTTGAGTGACTCACACAGTCACAACAATAAGCAAGAAACGAATATCTAGCGATTCCACACAAAGTTAAAGAATAAACAAAAGCAAGATTGCCTGGAAGGAGGAGAGCAGTGGCTAGTTGTGGGTGTGTTTCACACAACTCGTTCTGACAAACAGAATGTAAAAACCAGAAATATGTATGGATTTAAGTAGTTACTGATCTATGCATTTTAAATTCCCATAATTCCTCATCTGTACACTTCCTCAGGAAAATGTTCCACAAAATAAAGGGCAGAAAACTTCTGTGGAGAAAAGCCTGTTAATGATATGAAGTTAGGTTGACTTCATTCTTTCAGTGTATCCTGGATGCCTCTAGATAGAAAATATGGTGCCTACACACTTTTAGATCCACTTCTCCATCATGGTTGTCATTTTCGATAGAAATATATATTTTCAAATGTTGTTCATAGAGTCGATATGAGTAAAACCTCTGCCTACAGCCATATCATTCTGAATGTGCCCGCTTTCTTCTGACTAAAGCTGCCAGGATTATAATTTACATATCTCCTGCGGTCCTATGTGATACTTTCCTTGGATATTCACCTAGCAGAGGAAAGGCATATGCCACATACTTTTATATTGATAACTACTTTTTATATGAAACTTAAGAGGAAATAAAGGATTAAACGTCTTTGAGACAACTCATGACAAGAGAGTAAAATGCCACTCTGAAAAATGTTAAATATTTTTCTCTTTCTTTGACATAATAGTTGTAGATGTATATAAGGGCACCTGCAATAATTAAATACACATATAGAATGTGTGTCAATCAATTTAGTCAATTGAAGTTTTCATCTTCCTAGTATTTCTTTATAGTCTGAGTTCTCAAAGTCACCTTCCTCTTCCTCCTCTTCACCTCTTCCTTCCTTTTCTTTTCTTTTTTATTTATTTTTATTCAATATATTTTTAATTTACATTTTAAATTATTTCCCCTTTCCTGGTTCCCTACTCCTCAAAAGACCCATAAGCCCTCTTCCTTCCCTCTGTTCCCCCATCCACCCCTTCCCACTTCCCTGTACTGGTATTGCCCCTACAATGCTCCACTGAGCCTTTCCAGAACCAGGGGCCACTCCTCCATTCTTCTTGGACATCCTTTGCTATGTGGATTATGTCTTGGGTATTCCAAGTTTCTAGGCTAATATCTGCTTATCAGTGAGTGCATACCATGATTGATCTTTTGAGACTGGGTTATTTCACTTAGTATGATGTTCTCCAGCTCTATCCTTTTCTAACATCTAAAAGCTTTCAAATCCCATGTTCCCTGTACAGGACCACAGAATACCAGGAGGTACTTCTTTTAGATATATTGTTTCTGTTACCAATTATCTTGACTTTAGTGGAGAGAAGAATGTTGGAAGAGAGTGGATACAACATGCAGAAGGATTAAGCCTAGTTCATAGAACATTTAGAACCTGTAAGACAAGGGCCAATTTCAGTACAGAAAAATCCATCTGCTTACTGAAGGGAAGACCATCAAGAGACAGCCCAACTTGAGATCCATCACATTCACAGGCACCAAATCCCAGCACTCTTGCTGATGCCAAGATGTGCTTACAGACAGGAACTTGACAAGGTTATCCTCTGAGAGGCTCTACTAGAACCTGACTGAGACACATGCAGATACTTACAGCCAACCGTTGGACTGAACCTGGGGGCCCTTGTGAAAGAGATGTTGGAGGGACTAAAGGAGCTAAAAGGGAATGCAACTCCATAGGAAGAACAGGATCAGCTAATCAGACCCCTCTGAGCTCCCAGGGACTAAGCCACCAATCAAAGATCATACATGGGCTTTTCTGTGGCCCCTAGCTACATATGTAGTAGAGGACTGACTTGTCTGGCCTCAGTGTAAGGGGAAGCACTTGGTCCTGTGGAAGCTTGATGCCCCAGAGAAGGGGGGATGCTAGAAGCATGAGGTAGGAGTGAGTGGGTGGGTGGGGGAGCACCCTCTTAGAGGTGAAGTGAAACTGGGGTTGGTGGGGGCGCCCAAAGGAGTGAGGACTGGGAAGGGAGACAATATTTGAAAAGTAAATAAAATAAAATAATAAATAAAATAATAAAATATTAAAAATAAATCCATCTGCTGATATTCTCCATCTGGAGATCCAGAGGAAGTGGGATCAAAGAGAACCTTCCTGAATGATTCTGTCCAATCACCACAAGTGTGATCCCTTATTATTGTGTGATGCTGATGGAGAAGAGAAGGGTAGAGGTGCTTTCAGGAACAGAGAGGGTGATCAAGATCTAGAGTTGTCCACGGGTACCATATGTATAAGGAAGAAACTACAGTTTATCTACTAGTCCCCTGTGTCTCGTACTCCTGCTCTTTTCTCTACTTTCTCAGTGCAAAGGATAAGGGTGTAAGGGTTTTGGGGATGAGTCTTATGCTAACCAAAAAAATTATGTTACTAACAAGTATTTTTTCAAAGTTATTTAGATTTTTCAAGTCTCAGTTGAATTTTTAGTACATGAGTATGCTTATTATAAAAAAAGATTTATTTATAAATCATTCAAAAGTTGTAGAGGCCACTTTAAGACCCGCTTATGCTATGAGTCATATCCCTTAGAATTATTATTAGATACTGTGAATGTTTATGAACTCAGGCTGGATTATCCTCAAAGGAGACAAATTCCTTAAATTGAACCAGACAATAATTACCCCATCAAACAATCAAATCACCAGTCAAAGAGCTGATAGAAGCAGGTATTGTTTTTATCCATAATACTCCATTCCTGAAAAAAATCATTGCTAATTTTTTATTGCTTATGAAGCTAGTATATATGTAGGTTTCATCACTGTATTTTTAAATTATAAAAATATCTGTGTTTAGTTGATTAAAGTCATCTAGTCATGATGCTTAAATATTACAATTATTTGGAGTTCGGTTGGTCTCATTCCATGAGAAATTTTACTGCTAGTATCGAAAACATAATGCTGTGAGCATCCATTAGTGCTTACAACAGCCCAAATGCTGACTGACAATAAGCTGTTGCAAACTTCATTTGGAGTTTTTATTCATTATTTTCTTTTCCCCCATAGTAATTAGATTTATAATTGTAAGACCTGCTTCAGCAGTGGCAAACAACTGTTTTCCATTTAAGGAAAATGTCTGTGTTCCTGAGGATTAATAGAAGATGACAAGTGCCAGGATTAAGTAGCAAAATAATACATCCCGATTCAGAAGGACCTAGAATACTCTGACAATTTAGTCCCCTGCTACCATACATGCAGCAAAAGCTTAGGATAGGCAGAACGAAAATCTCCCTGGTTTGCAGCATTTGAGAAAATATTTTATAATAAAAAGGAAAAGATTATAGAAACTTTAACTCAGATGCTATCTTTATTTCTGACAGGAAGGGTGGATATTCAGGACCCAGTAGGCAAATTTGCTAAAATTTATTAACAATGAGGACACACCTGTACTTTGAAAGACCACCTCAAGGGCATATCTCTCAGACATTGCAGATGATAACTGCAGTTACAGGAAGGTAATTTCTTAATTTCAGAAGGACATGCTATCTGTATGCTATCTTTTTAAAAAGGAAATAATTCCACTTATAAAACATGAATTAACTAACAGGAAAATGTAGTGATGGCTTTTAAATAACTTTATATTTGCATTTCAGAGTGCATCCCATAATTATATACATACATATATGTATATATATATACATATATGTATGTGTGTGTGTGTGTGTGTGTGTGTGTGTAAAGACAGACTGCTAAAGCCAGTTGGTTTCTCCTGTGACAATTTCTCTTTGTGAGTCCTCCAGTATACCCAGCAACATGAGAAGTCTCTACTATTGAACCAAACAACATTTTGAAATTATATTTGAAGCATAACTCATTGTTTGCTCAAGCTAAGGGAAATAAGAAAAGACATGACATGGACCTCCCACTAACACGATTGAAAATCATGTCTAGAAATGAATCTGTGGAAAGTGGAGACATCATTTTAGTTATAATACCTTTTGTAGCATAAGCACTTTCAATTTCACTTACAGATTAAATCAGAAATTGATAAATAAAAAAAGGAAAACACATCCTGAAGAAGGAAATCATTTGCTTCCAGCTGTAGTAAGAGTCTTACAATGACTAAATTACGGCATTTCTGTATCTCCACATAATGCACACATATGTATATTTTGTATATTTTATATAAATGTAATCAAATAAATAGTTGTATATGTGAGTTATGTGTTTGCATGGGCTTTTCAAATGTTACCAGTATACATTAAACCTTATGAAGGACATAGTAATCAGTGTTTTGTGGCAATTGTTGAAAAGAATAAGAAGATGGAGGAGAAGGTGGCAGTAGCAGCATCAGAGAGAGAGAGAGAGAGAGAGAGAGAGAGAGAGAGAGAGAGAGAGAGAGAGAGAGAGAGAGAGAGAGAGAGAGAGAGAGTTTAATACTTTTCTGGGATCAAAAAGCAATTTCCCCTGGGTAGGAACATCCATGTGGAGACAGGGGAATCGGAAGGTATGGGATATGGAACAGTCAGAGTATGGACACGGGTTTGCAGGGTGGCAAATAAAATATGGAGTGTATAAAAATAATTAATGAAAAAAGCAAAGTCACTATCATAGACAAATTGCTAAAGTAGACACACTGAAAAAAAGGCATAAAGTCCTCTCTTATTCCCTCTCATTCTTCCTCCCTCCTTTTCACTGTCACCCCCCCACACCATATGCATTATACAGTAACATTGTGTGATAGCTGTCCTCCTTCCTTATTTATTTATTTATTTATTTATTTATTTATTTATTTATTTATTTATTTATTGAGGCAGAGGTGGTATCTAATGTAGCTCAGAGCTGTATCTGAGGCTGGTGTTGTATTTCTGACCCCCCATCTCTATCGCCTATTGGTGTGAATAACAGGTATGTACTGACACATCCAATTTCTTTGGTAAAGGAGAACAAAACCAAGTGTTCTTGCTACAAAGCAATCTACTAAAGGAACTACATCTTTATCCCTTTATTTATACAATTTATTCTAAAGTATGTATATTAATATGTAGGGTTCACCTATATTTACTTTTTTACTTTATTTACATCTGCTTGTATCTGTATCTGTATTGATGTAGCAGACTTTTCCTGCATTCTTGGACTGATCCAGCCTCTTCATATCTTGTTCACAGTTACAATACCAGTGTAAAAGTTGTATTTGGGATAAACATTATAGTCAGGAACTGTTTTTCACAGCTTATACTCAGTTTCAGTCCCTTTAAGAAGCTGGATGTTGTGTAATGCCCTATATAAGGTTCAGGAGAGGCAACTTTAAGGGGTTGAGGGTCAATATCTGTACTTTGAATAGAGCCCAAGAAGAGAGACAGTATATGCCCCCAGTGCTCTGAGACCTTAGAAACTGGATGGTGATGCATCCTTATCTTCTGTTGTCCTTTCCCACTGTGATTCATCATCACATGTTATATGATAGTGTTCATGAGTGCTGTGTCTTAGTAGACCCAGAAAAGCTGAGGACCAGTGAACATGGACTGCCCTCGCTATAGTCACATGACTGTAGCTCAGATCTGGGCCACACTAGAATCCCACCAGAGCCTCCATCCATCTTCACAACTTTAAGGCAAACCCTTGTGTTTACATTCATTGGCATAGATTGCTAGTGAATGAGGTGTAGAATGCTCTCTTCCAAGTATCTATTTTCTCAACATTATATTTATAAGATTCAATAACACTTTTGCATGTATCTGTGGCTTAATTGTATATCATATCCATTTTGTAAGTATATAATTCATTCCTATTTTTCCTTGTAATTTCAACATTTTTTCTTCATTTAAAGTAGTGTTTTAATGAATTTTTATATGTGGTTGAAATACTATGAATCCAAAAATTATAGATTAAACCCTAATTTTGATGATGAATACACCAAACTTTGAAGAAAACTTGTTCCACACTAGGCATTGTAACATCCTAGTCTATCATGGATTACAAAACAAGAATTTGTCTCAACCACCTCAAACAACCTCAAGAAAAAAATCAAATATCAAAAATTAATTGAAATCACAGATAATCTTCAACAAATGGTGCTGCGATTCATGAACATCGGAGTACAGAGGAACAGAGGTAGATCACTGTCTCTTATATTCTAAAATTCAACTGGAAATTGACCAAAGGGTGTTGGAAGAGGTTGGCCTAAGTGATCAGGCCACCTATATATTTCTTTTTTTTTTTTATAGTTTCAAAGCTTTATTACAGAGAAATAGGAAAAGAAAAAAGAGAGAAGTAAAGAGAGAAAGAAAAGATAGAGAGTGAGACCTGGCCATGACCATGTGGAAGGAGGGGAGAAGAATGGGGAGAGGGGGAACAGGGGACAAGAGCATAAGGGCAAGAGAGAAAAGCAAGAACTATTTCTTTATTTTTAATTGGATGTAGCCACCCACTTTCCCATAGATTCAGGCAGACAGGCTTTCTTTCTCTATCTTTCTTCTTGGTTACATTACAAAGGCAAATCTTTAAGTTTCTTAACTAAGATCCTGATTGTAAAACCAGCAAAAGGTTAGGAGAAGATTTGCATCTCAAAAGGGCACACAGAGAAATTATCATCGAGTTTTATAAAGCAAGCTTTGTTGGAGCAGAGAAGGATAAAAAGCTGTGTAGAGTTTTGTCAAACTGAAGAAATGCCAGGCCAATGGCGGTGGAAGAACATAGATTAAAACACAGACAGACCACGCCTCACGGGTTGATTTTCTTCCCTGACTCTGTTCTATGCTACACTTTGAAATTTTTCTTCTATATCTGAGAAATGCTCATCAGTCCCCCTGTGGAATATCGACTTGCAATGGCATTTGAAATTTTATCCACTAGAGTGGAAATCCACGAACATTGAAGGGAGCAAGGATAAATGGAGCCATCAGGCGAAGAGGCCGAAATGAAAAGTTACTGATCACCCTGTGTTCAGAGAAGCAAACCCAATCGCTACCCCGAAAATCCTCCAATCACTTCCAGTCCACATAGTAAAATGTAACGGGATGACGGATGCGTGTTTTCGCTTCGGTCGAGTGATTGTCATCCTGTAAAGCACAGAGAGAAAGGAAAACCGTCTAAAGACACAATAAGTCAGAACTGGAACCCCAGGCAAACGCTCTGCAGTTGCCGTGGAGAGGTTTCATCTTGAGGAATACTACTAAAAGGCTCTTGGATGGATTTCTCATCACCTCTACTTCTCAGAAGATCAAGTAAATTGCTTTATCCCCTAACATTCAACATACTCATACTTCACTTTAGCTTTATCACTTTCATTTTCAAACTGTTTTAGGAAATGTAGATATTAGAAATACATGGCTTAAACCACTGCCTTGTCCTTTATAACATCACGAGCTCACTTACAATGTCTGCTGGGAGACAACTCCATGAGCTCATTTACAATGTCTGCTGGGAGACCCAACACTTCTCAGAAATAGACTCTGAATGTCCCCTGCTCACAGGAGAAAGTTAAGAATGACTTAGGGGGTTAAGCTAACTTCTCAAACATTTTGTATTTTGTATTTAAGCTCTCTTTATAGCATTGACTCGAATGTAATGCTTTAAGATGGAGCATGATAGACAAATTCCTATATGTGAGTGTAGGTTCCTGGAAAGAAATTATCATAGAACTGATGATATTTGAAAGTCAGATAAACATCCTAACGTTTGAGCTGGAGATACAGTTCAGTTGGGAGAGTGCTCATCTGGCGTTGAGAAAGACCTGGGCTTTATTCTCAGGGCTCCATCCACAGAGTGGTGGCAGAGTGGTGGCGTACAGATATAATCCCAGAGCTCAGAAGTTGGAAGCTTGAGGAGAGGGAGTCACGAGGATCAGACATTAAACTCATTCTCAGCTACATAGTAAGTTCAGCAGGGCAGCATGGACTACATGAGACAGTGCTGTAAAACAAAACCAAGAACAAACAATAAATGCAAATTCAAAAGCCTATTCAATGGCAGATATTGTAAAAGGGAATAATACTGGATAAACCAATGAAGATGAGCAGCCGAACCAGTTCGTACCACATATTGTCCATTTACTGTCACTGCAATGTGTGCACCTAAAACATTGTGATATGAGGACATTTCACTACATAGACTTTTAGTTACATAAAGGAAATAGAATTAACAATTTTATTAAATATTGACAATCAGGCAATGTGCTGAATTCAATAGTAACTTCCATTTATTTTCAGTTTATAAAATTATATACATTTATCTCCATTTCTCAGAACTCTCAATAAAGTATTTAAAGCAAGAAAAGTATCAAAGAGAAGAGTCAGGACTGTGCCAAGTGTGCATCTTGGTACTCCTTATCTAATTGTTATGCTGCATAGTCTATCTTCTATAGATTGGAACATATATAAAGCATGTGTGATTAATGCCACTTTAGTCTGTGGAGTTAGAGGACAAAAACCTGTACTACATATTTTCCTCCTCCAAATATTTTAAGAATTTTCTGGTAGACATTTTAAAACTAACATTAATTTAATACTAGATATTCAGACATGGACCATTTAATCAATCATTTTCTACTGTAGAAAAGATTATGTAAAACTGAGCATATTGTAGGTTCTCATGAAGTTGATGATAAGAGAAATATTTTATTTTTAAAAATGTGTTTTAAAGGGATAGGGAGAAGGCTTGACTGCTGAGAGCATTTGTTACTCCTCTAGATGACACCAGTTAGATTCCCAGCACCCAAATGAGGCATTACAACTGTGTGTAACTCCAGTTTCAGGAATTTGATGAACTCTTTTTGCCTCCATGGGCATGAGTCATTCACATGGTACACAGAGGTACACATAGATAAAACATCCACACACTTGAAATAAAAACAACTAAATCTACAGCTTTAAAAATTTTTAGTCACATGTATCTATATTTCTCTGTTGAATTTGTGGAGAGAAGACCAGAAGGTTTATATCACCTGGAGCTATAATTACAGGAAGTGCTAAGCCATTTGTTTTGGGTTTTGGGAAGTGAACTCTGAACTTCTACAAGATTATCACTCACTCTTTTTCTTTTCTTTTTTCTTTTCTTAGATATTTTCTTTACATTTCATATGTTGTTCCCTTTCCTGGTTTCCTCTCTGAAAACCTCTAACCCATCCCCCTCCCCTGCTCACCAACCCACCCACTCCAGGTTCCCTGTCCTGGAATTCCCCTATACTGGGGCATTAAGTCCCATGACCATGGGGCTCCCTCTCCTCCATTTGATGTCTAACAAACCATTTTCTGCTACATATGCAGCTGGAGCCCTGGGTCCCTCCATTTGTACTCTTTGCTTGGTGGTTTAGTCCCTGCGAGTTCTGGAGGTATTGGTTGGTTCATGTTGTTGTTCTTCCTATGGGGCTGCAAATCCTTCAGCTCCTTGGGTCCTTTCTCTAGCTCCTTCATTGGTGACAATGGGCTCAGTTCAATGGTTGGCTGAAAGTGTCCCCCTCTGTATTTGTAAGGCACTGGCAGAGCCTCTCAGGAGACAGCTATATCGGGCTCCTGTCAGCAAGCACTTGGTAGAATCCACAATAGTGTCGGATTTGGTAACTATATGGGATGGATACCCAGGTGGGGCAGTCTCTGGATGGTCCTTCCCTCAGTCTCTGCTACATACTTTGTATCTCCTCCTATGGGTATTTTGTTCCCCTTTCTAAGGAGGACCAGAGTATCCATACTCATCACTCTTAATTTATGAACCATCTCATCATCTCTCCAACCCCAAGAATGGTGAGGAGAGGCCCTTGGTCCTGTGAAGGCTCAATACTCGAGTGTAGAGGAGTTAGAGGGCAGGGAGGTGGGAGTGGTGGGTGGGGGAAGCAGAGGGAGGGGAATAGGAAAGGGGATTTGTGGGGTGGGACAGGAAAGGGGACAACATTTGAAATGTAAATAAAGAAAATATCCATTAAAAAAAGAAAAAAGAAAGAAAAAAGAAGAATGGTGATTTTAGAATAATTCATGTATTATTTTGATCACATTAGACCTAACACACTGGGTGAAAGAATTTAAGTTATGATAGTTCTACAGTAGGTTTATTATGCCTTTTAATTCAACTTTCTATATGTTTCTTCATTCAGGATACATTTTGTTGGAAGGATCAATCTTAGAACAAACAGAACAAAACAAGTGTTTAGATAAGAGTCTAATTTACATGAAAAAAGGCAAACTGTAACAAACTGTATCTAGCCCGATATGCAATAAACATAAGAAATTAATTATTTACTTTAAAAAATCTTGTAGGTGAAGGTGGCTTTATTAATTAATGAGGACCAATGTTTCATGGCAAAATAACGTGACCCACTACACTAATCCACTTAGAATGTGGAAATACATATTCCCAAATATTTTATATAAGAACGTTTTCCTGATAAGCAAGTTAATTGTAAGGAATAAAATTTACCTGCCATTTTATTTATGAATTTTTTTTTATTATTCGATATACTTTATTTACATTTCAAATGATTTCCCCTCTTCAAGCCCCCCCACTCCCCAAAAGTCCCGCAAGCCCCCTTCTCTTCCCCTGTCCTCCCACCCACCCCTTCCCACTTCCCCGTTCTGGTTTTGCTGAATACTGTTTCACTGAGTCTTTCCAGAACCAGGGGCCACTCCTCCTTTCTTCTTGTACCTCATTTGATGTGTGGATTATGTTTTGGGTATTCCAGTTTTCTAGGTTAATATCCACTTATTAGTGAGTGCATACCATGATTCACCTTTTGAGTCTGGGTTACCTCACTTAGTATGATATTCTCTAGCTCCATCCATTTGCCTAAGAATTTCATGAATTCATTGTTTCTAATGGCTGAATAGTACTCCATTGTGTAGATATACCACATTTTTTGCATCCACTCTTCTGTTGAGGGATACCTGGGTTCTTTCCAGCATCTGGCAATTACAAATAGGGCTGCTATGAACATAGTAGAACATGTATCCTTATTACATGGTGGGGAGTCTTCTGGGTATATGCCCAGGAGTGGTATAGCAGGATCTTCTGGAAGTAAGGTGCCCAGTTTTCGGAGGAACCGCCAGACTGATTTCCAGAGTGGTTGTACCAATTTGCAACCCCACCAGCAGTGGAGGAGTGTTCCTCTTTCTCCACACCCTCTCCAACACCTGCTGTCTCCTGAATTTTTAATCTTAGCCATTCTGACTGGTGTAAGATGAAATCTTAGGGTTGTTTTGATTTGCATTTCCCTAATGACTAATGAAGTTGAGCATTTTTTAAGATGCTTCTCCGCCATCCGAAGTTCTTCAGGTGAGAATTCTTTGTTTAACTCTGTACCCCATTTTTTAATAGGGTTGTTTGGTTTTCTGGAGTCTAACTTCTTGAGTTCTTTATATATATTGGATATTAGCCCTCTATCTGATGTAGGATTGGTGAAGATCTTTTCCCAATTTGTTGGTTGCCGATTTGTCCTCTTGATGGTGTCCTTTGCCTTACAGAAACTTTGTAATTTTATGAGGTCCCATTTGTCAATTCTTGCTCTTAGAGCATACGCTATTGGTGTTCTGTTCAGAAACTTTCTCCCTGTACCGATGTCCTCAATGGTCTTCCCCAGTTTTTTTTCTATTAGCTTCAGAGTGTCTGGCTTTATGTGGAGGTCCTTGATCCATTTGGATTTGAGCTTAGTACAAGGAGACAAGGATGGATCAATTCGCATTCTTCTGCATGCTGACCTCCAGTTGAACCAGCACCATTTGTTGAAAAGGCTATCTTTTTTCCATTGGATGTTTTCAGCCTCTTTGTCGAGGATCAAGTGGCCATAGGTGTGTGGGTTCATTTCTGGATCTTCAATCCTGTTCCATTGATCCTCCTGCCTGTCACTGTACCAATACCATGCAGTTTTTAGCACTATTGCTCTGTAGTATTGCTTGAGGTCAGGGGTACTGATTCCCCCAGATTTCCTTTTGTTGCTGAGAATAGTTTTAGCTATTCTGGGTTTTTTGTTGTTCCAGATGAATTTGATAATTGCTCTTTCTAACTCTGTGAAGAATTGAGTTGGGATTTTGATGGGTATTGCATTGAATCTGTATATTGCTTTAGGCAAAATGGCCATTTTAACTATATTGATTCTACCGATCCATGAGCATGGGAGGTTTTCCCATTTTTTGAGGTCTTCTTCCATTTCCTTCTTCAGAGTCTTGAAGTTCTTGTCATACAGATCTTTCACATGTTTGGTAAGAGTCACCCCAAGATACTTTATACTGTTTGTGGCTATTGTGAAGGGGGTCATTTCCCTAATTTCTTTCTCAGCCTGCTTATCCTTTGAGTATAGGAAGGCCACTGATTTGCTTGAGTTGACTTTATAACCTGCCACTTTGCTGAAGTTGTTTATCAGCTGTAGGAGCTCTCTAGTGGAGTTCTTTGGGTCACTTAGGTAGACGATCATGCCGTCTGCATTATTTATGAATTTAAACAAAATATCTTTAGGATAGTAGTAGGAAATCAAACAGAAACCATGTTAAATTAATAATTTATGATGATTGAAACTTATATCAAGCATTTTGGGTTGTTTTAACATTAGAGTAAAATCAATTTCATCTACTATGTTGAGAATATATGAGAAAAGTCATATGACCACCTCAGTAAATGATGAAATAGCATTTGATAAAATTGTATGCATTAAATACAAAAAAACAAAACAATTAAGGACTTGAAAGCATTGTCCTTAAGTAGATAAAAATGTTAGTGTAAAGATGCAGGTGGTCTATGGAGGAATTAAATGGGATGCTTCTGGCTTAGCTGTGGAAGATTCTCAGTTCCAACTGCATGACTGCCTCAAACACACACACACACACACACACACACACACACACACAAACACACATACACACACGTGTGCATGCATAGGAGTGAAATCACATATACACAGAGTAAAACTTAAAATGCAAAGTCATATTTTCCAATAAAAGCATAAATCCTGTCTACCTAAAAGTGGGACTAGAACATGTTTACATATTCTGAACTCCTCTACTTAATATATTACTAAAGTTACATGCTGCTGTTTTACTTCTATATTTAATAATGAACATTTAAGAATGAAATTATGAAAAACAGCATTTATATGAACATAAGAACATAAAATACCTAGGTACAAATAAATCAATAGAAGAGAGTATTGCAAGCTCCATAGGCATAAAACTGAAAGGAAAGTCAACAATTCCTATGACACATCTCAAAAGCCTGCAATAAATCGAGCTACATGAAATACAAGTTGGGAGAGTTTATTCTACATATGGTCAGTTTTATTAAAATACATGTTTACCATCAGCATAGTCCCTTTAAAACTTCTGACCATCACTTAATAATAAGACAGATGAACCAGACACTAATAGTTTATGAAAGTACAAAGGATTTTAGATGCATAAAAGTGATTTTTAAAAGAACACTTTGGAGGACATTCACAGCCTGATTTCAGCACTGCTATAAACATATACTACACTAATAAAGAAGAGAGTAAATTTGCATTAAAATCCATCTCAGGGCTGGACAGATGGCTTAGGAGGTCTATGTGCTTGCCATAAAAACCTGAATATTTGAGTGTTTGTTCCTTAGGCTCACAGTGGAAGGAATACTCTGACTCCCAGCAGAACCACTCCAAACTGTGTACCTCTACACACACACACACACACACACACACACACACACACACAAATTAAATAGAACAACTAGAACAATGTCATCAGATTTTGTGTGTGTGTGTGTGTGTGTGCATGTGCATGGCTACTTTAGAGCAACATTTTCATTATAATTCAAAGTACAATTAGAAATCTTTTCACAAAATAAATCAGAAACAGCTGGCTTTCTATCTAGGATACCTTTGATCCTTACATGGTGTTCAGCAATTTTTCAAAATGGATCATGTAACTACAGAAGAAGAACAAAACTTCACGGAAATATTGGAGAAAAATCTCCGCTGTTGGGAAATTGCAATCAGAGACCCAAAATCTAAGTACCAAAAGCTGCAAAGGAGACAGGAATGAGCAGACTTCACATATTCTACACAATGTCACAGGATCACTAAAACCTTCCACTAGAGCAGAGGTAAGCGCTAACCCAAAGACGGGGCTGGGTGGGGGTGTGGGGAGGATTTAAAAAAGGTGGAAGCTTCCATGGGAGTTTACTGTTTCTGTTCTTCCACACAACGGTCTTTGCAGCTCAGTTCTTCCCAATTCTCTTAGAGTGATGACAGAACTGAAGAGTAAGTGTCCATCTATTCAACTATGTTTGGGGGGGGGTAATTAGAAGTCAGTGTTTTGACAGGCTTGTTTATGGTAGTTGGTTATTGAAAGACAGAAGGAGCATTTAAATCTTGCTAATAAGGGCAAAATGAGTATTGTCTTGTGTTCATATAATCACTGATCTTTCAATTGCCGTAATGTTAATTGCCTTGGTACCCAACAAGGGCATCAAGTAATGTTAAAAATATAATTTTCTTAGGCACTGTGCTATCTCATTTATACACATTATCTCATATAATCTTTATGGAAATTGTACAAAGTAGATTAAATCCATCATTTATAGATACTGAAACAAGTTTAACTACGTTCATTTGCCTATTATGCCTCTCACCCCATATTTGATCCAATATCAATGAAATTCAATGGTCTTTCATTATATAAGGCCTGTGAAATTAATTGATGAGACTTACTCAAGCTCATTCACAAATCAGCAGCTACAATCTGATCCCTGCCAGTGATGTGACAAAAGTGGGTTCAACAAATCCGGAGTCTCTGACTCCTAGAAAGTTTCAAGGTTAGATAAGAAATCCATTTCTTTTTGAAACATCTTAAGCAAATTAAAATCCCTGAGATATCTTTGATCATAGTATAACAAAATTAGTTAGCTGGAAGGGAAATTGAATATATTTTCATTTAACTCCCTCCTGTTTGAGTCGATGTTCTGAAGTTTAAAAATGTCTCGCCAAAAGCTACATTGGAAGATTCAAACATTATGTGACCACTTTTCAAACTCTGCCTCCTTGGAGTGTGTGTGCCTCTGCCAGCTTCTTTCTGCATGAAAGCTATAGGGAGGGTGAGGGAACACACCATGAGTCAGAAGAGGTAAGCTTGGTGGCTCTCCTTACCACATACTGAGAGTGGTGTCGAGGTGGCGGGCGTGGAGACGATTCTACAGAGCCTGCAGTAAGAAGAGGTGGGTGAACAGGAGACAAATATCATTAGCCTGAGATGTTGCACAGACAGCTTATTGATTTTCTTTTCACTTCAGTCTCCATGATGCACGTTGGTAAATAGCAGATCATGTCTTGGGAGCCAGGCAGGAACCCAGCAACAGCAGGAAGAGGCAAGGCCTTGTAGCGAAGGCTTGCTCATGGGGCAAACATCTCACGTCTCCGAGTCCCTTGGGTGTAGCTTGTTAGATGAGAGAAAGTAACTCACTCTGGCATTCTGTGAAGAATTGCAAACACCGCAGCTTCCTGCCTGCAGCTTTGATGTTCTAATACTCAGAACTGAGACAGTCAGGGCAGTTTCTTCCTGGGAGGAGGCTGTAGTGGGGAATTTTCACTGTCATGTGGTGGGGTAGCTTTAAAACCAAGTTCCTTCATGAACACTTCACAATGTCAGAACCTGCCTAGAAAGCCCACATATGTGTGTATAAGTCAGGTGAGTTAAAATCTAAGACATCAAAAGTACCGGTAAAGCTTAAATGATACCTTCTGTCCAAAATATCGATGACTGAAATGATAAGACAAGGGGTATTGTCAAGTCCTATTATGACAAGAGACGGAAGCTAAGGATGCAGGGATAAAATGGAGACAGATTGTTTGCTTCCTAAACACTCAAACAATACTCAGAGAAAGGCCCGTTGAACAGAATGTGTTTCCGAGTGGTATACTGGTGGTATACCAGAAATGTTTGTATACCATGGGAAACTCAGACAGAAGCACTCTCAACTGTGGCAGATCAGTTTAAGCACCAGAAACCAATTCTCCTACAATTGGGAAGGAGAATTAATTTCTCAAATCTCCTTAAATTTCGTCCAAGCTTATAAGGCGTTATTAGTCATTTGAGTACCAGCATCTTGCCAGTTGATCCAATAGGGCAGAAGGTGGATCACAGGAAGCATTGCTGGGTTGCGAAGAGCCAATTGCTTTAGGGATCCAATACATGTTCTCTCAGACGCTTGTAGTAGCAATAGCCAACACCTCAAATTCTGGTTTCTCTTCACAGCCTTCACACTACCTGAGGAAAGTCCTCTTGTCTAAGCTTACGCCGTGCAGGAATTTCCCCTGTGAATAAAAGGAAGGATAGAAAAATTGTAAGATCGCCCGAGATCTTAGCCTGACACGACTGTGATCTATGGCTTTGGAATAGCATTAAACCCGAGAATTGCTAGAGAAAGACCACCAATTCCACAAATTTTGTGCCAAAATTTCTTTTAAAGATCTATTTATTTGTTTTATGTATGTGAATACATTGTCACTGTCTTCAGACACACCAGAAGAGGGCATCAGATCACATTACTGATGGTTGCTAGCCACCATGTGGTTGCAGGGAGTTGCTCTTAACCACTGAACCATCTCTCCATCCTGCTGAGCCAAATATTTTTTATTAGATATTTTCTTTATTTACATTTCAAATGATATCCCCTTTCAGAGATACCACTCTGAAAACCCCCTATCCCATCTTCCCTCCCCCTTTACTGAGCCAAATTTGAAGCAAGCATTCTTAAATACTGGTCAGGATGACCAGCTCTTGACAGAAACATTCCATTGTTCCCAGGAAATGGTAAAAGGCTTGTAAAGGCAAACAAATGAGGCCACTGCGCTTTCCCATTAGGTTCTGTCAGGGACAAGGACATATCCTGATGTACTTTGTACCTGCATACCTCCAGGGTACATTTAATCGCAGGCCAACATACATCCTGGCATAATTCCGGCCCAAGTCCCTCCCGCCCACATGTGATCAATCACACCCAGTGCTGGTGAGCCAAACAAACTTGTTTAGGGGAACACAAACATATGGCCTGTTATCTCCCATAAACAACAGCCTCCAGCATTTCAGGAAGCATCTGTCCTTGGACAAGGAGCTTACAGGTTAGAGGCATTTTTGATTCATGAATTTCTTAGTACAGTCATTAAAACTTAAACTTAAAGCATAACTTTGGCTCTTACAGTATGTTTTCCCTGGAATTGAAATCTAAGATGGCATATTGCTGTCTTTCTTCATACTTCCAAATGTGGTTAAATTAGCCTGTGTTTTTAATTACTCACACAATTAGGTTAGGCATAAGCTTGTTACTGTTTTCCTGAAGGTAATGCATTTCTTCTACCACAGCACACTATGTTTGGATGCTCTTAACTTATTATCATTTCCATTAATTTTAAGTCATTTATATACAGTTTAACTAAATGGAGTTTTTCTCTTAAATGTTTGAGGCTTTTCTAGCTTGATGAATCTTGCCTGTTAGGAAAAAAGATAACTACGTCTTAATATTTTTTCTGTTAACTGAATCTACTTTGCAAATCCTTAAACACAATTCATGTTTTAGAGCCTAATTTTCTGTCATGCACAGAACTTTTGTAATCAATTTAAAATTTCTATAATTTTTAATCTATCACCTTTTCACATATTCAGTATTTTCTAAAACATTCTCCCTTCCTACTTTCTTGAATATATTCATTACTATTATTTTGAAGTTATTGTTGTTTGTAAGGTCCCCTCCCTCTTTGTGGGCCCTTCTTCAGTCTTTTCACTGATAGGAAGCTAACTAGGACTCATTTTTTTTTTTTTTTGGATAGCAATATATGTCAATTCATTCTTGAGATATGAACTGAAAGTAAGGGATCTTAGTGATGTTTTCTGCAGAGGCTCACATTTCTCTGTTAGGCTGGTCATATTGCAGCAGATAAGCTTTATCCTTTCAAGATGAGCTTCATCTTCTGTGCCTCCATTTCACTTAATCCTAGAGAATGGTCCTCACTTAGGAGGACAGTCCTTGTCAGGTAAAATCTCACCATGTTTGTGTAGCCTCTTTTGGAAATATTTGAAATTCAGCTGCACCAAGTGATTGCTGCTATCACCTTTTTGAGTTTCACTACCTATTTTATAATTTGTGATGGATTTGATGGTTTCTTAACTTAAAAAATGTAGCAATTATTCACAATTTGGTACTTTCACATTCAGATTTGGGTAGAGAACTGTTTCTCTGTGACTGTCTCTTTAAAGAACTAAAAATCCTAATTAGTGATGACATCAGTTGCCACACAATGTAGATGTGAAGAATTTCCCAAGGCCCTCTAGTACCTGAAGAACTACAGGTGTCTAATGGCTGCTAAAAGAGAGACAGGTTCTGTTTATTGAAAATTGGTCAGTTCCCTCAAAAAAAAAGAAGCATAATTAATGTGTCACTCATCTTGAATAGCTTTCTTATTTCAAGGAACTGTTTAATTGGTTGTTTTAAATGAAAATATATAAACACATAGATTCTATAGAAATACTCATGTCTCTGTATGTGCGCTAATAAGTGTGTGTATGTACAAATAATTTACTAGAGTATAGTGCCAAATACACAAGTGTGTATGCTCTATATCTGACTTTCCTGCTAACTCCATTCTTTCAGTATCTGTCAGTGCCCCCTGTGCTACAGAGTACAGCAAGCCTGGCTATTCTCTGGTGTGACTATTCACACATCTGCTCTCACACAAGGCATTCTCTCCTTTCTTCACATGATCTCATCCACTTTGTGAGGATGGCTTGTTCTTCCAGCCTTCAACCTTCTTTACCTGCCTCTTGTTTTCTTGTCAGGATGAATTGATGGATGTTTCCGTAAGAAACGTCACAATCCTCCCTCTAACCATTGCTTCTGAGAAGACTTAGAGATTCATATCAGGTCTTTGTCTATCTTCCTCTTTAAGTGTGTGATTTTGAGTTGGCTTTCTTTCTTTTTTCCTTCTTTCTTCCCTCCCTTCTTCCTTCCTCCCTCTCTTCTTCCTTCCTTTCTTTTACATTCTTTCCCATTTTTATTAAAATAGATTCTTTTTCATAAAATATATTCTCATTACTGTATGGTTTCCCTCTACTCCCAGATCCTCCATCCTCCCTTCCCCCTAGTGAGCCACTCTCTTTCTGTCTCTCATTAGGGAACAAACTTCCATGAGAGAATGCTAAAATATTACTGTGGTGTTTAGAAAAAATGTGACCCCCCCATATGCTCATTTGGGGGACTGTGTAGTGGCACTATTAGGAGGTAATATCCTTGTTGAAGTCGGTGTGTCCTTTTTGGAGGTTGTGTGTGATTGGCCACAGCCTTTGAGTTGTAAAATGCTCAAGCGAGGCCTCCTGTGATTGTCTCTTCCTGCTGTCTGCTGCTCCAGATGTAGACCTCTCAGTTACCTCTCCAGCACCATATCTGTCTGCATGGTGCCATGCTTCCCGTCACAGAAACAATGGACTGTAAACCATCCCCAATGAAATGGTTTCCTCTATAAGAGTGCTCATGGCGTCTCTTCCCAGGAATAGATACACTAACTATGACAACGACAAAATAAAATATAATGAGATATAGCAAAAATTGCCATATTGAAGTTGGACAGAACAACTGAAGAGAAGGAGCCCCAAGAAGAGGCACAAGGATCAAAGACCCACTCATTCTCACACTCAGGAGTCTTATAAAATTACTAAGCTAATAGGTATAATATATATGCAGAGGACCTAGTACAGACTCACGTAGGCCCCGTGTTTGCTGCTCCAGTCTCTGTTGGCTCATATATGTCTTCCTTTATTGAGTCACAGGACTTTGATTTCCTGGTGTCTTTTATCTTCTCTGGCTCTTAAACTTTTTCCTGGGCCCCTCTGCCTCCTCTCTACAGGTTCCCTGAGTTCTAAAGGGAAGGATTTAATGAAGACTTCCCATTTGCATGCTTTCCACATAATGTCTCTCTGTGAATAAGGCACTGATCTATGAGCATAGCTCAATATAATGAGGGGGGTCATTTTTCATTTTATTTATTCATCTTTCATATAATACATCATGTGTTCAGTTTTCCCCCTTCACTCCTCCCAGTCCTTTCCTCCTACCTTCTCTCTTGCCCAGATCTACTCCTCTTGTTTCCCTTCAGAAAAAAACAGACCTCCCAGGAATATCAAATGAACACAGCATAAGAAGCTGCAATAAGACTGTGCACAGACTCTCGTTCTTAAGGCTGAACAAGGCAGCCTAGGAGGAATAAAAAAGTCTCAAGATCAAGCAAAAGAGTCAGAGACACCCACAAACTCATTGTTAGGAGTCTCACAAAAACTCCAAGTTAAACAACCACAGCATGTATGCAGAAGACCTAGTACAAACCCAGGCAGGGGCCCTGGTTGCTTCTTCAGTCTCTGTGAGCCCCTCTGAGACCTGCTCAGTTGGTTCTATGGGCTGTGTTCTCCTGGTATAGTTGACCACTCTGACTATTATAATCTTTTCTTCTTCTCTTCTGTATTGTTCCCATAGCTCCTCCTAATAATTGGCTGTGAGGATCTGCTTTTGTTACCCCAGCTTCTAGAGGATGCCACTCTGATGACAATTGGGTTAGGCACACAT
The DNA here is from genome assembly GCF_947179515.1 of Apodemus sylvaticus. Taxonomy (NCBI): domain Eukaryota; kingdom Metazoa; phylum Chordata; class Mammalia; order Rodentia; family Muridae; genus Apodemus; species Apodemus sylvaticus. Next base: position 10,783,010 of record NC_067472.1, on the reverse strand, counting down.
CTATGAGTATAGCAGAATATTAGGAGTCATTTTATTGAGTTTTTGTTGTTGTTGTTGGAGGTGGTTTTTTGTTTTGTTTTGTTTTGTTTTGTTTTTGCCAGTCATGTTTGGTTCTTCCATAGGTCTCTGGATAATACAGCATCCAGTTCCCGGGCAGTGTTAGACATGGCTTCCCTACCTGGGCATGGGTCTCAAGTTAGACCAGTCATTTGTTGGTCACTCCCACAAGTTCTGAAACATTATTTTCTCAGCATATCTTGCAGGCAGCATAGGTTGTAGGTCAAAAGTTCATTAGGAGTCATTTTATTAATACTTCTTTTAAAAAATTATTTTTCAGATTCATGGTGTTTGGTCTTACTCTAGGCCTCTGGGATATCTAGTCTCTGCTTATTGGACACCTAAGCAGTGTAGGGTATCTTGTAGAGTGGGCCTTAATTCAAGTCAAATATTGGTTGGTTATTCCCACAAGTGTTGTGCCACCATTGTCCTAGCATAACTTGTAGGTAAGACAGAGTGTAGATAAAAGATTCTGTGGCTAGATTACTATTTACATTTCAGTTTTGGTAGCTTGCAGAGAACCTTCCCATACAAAATACACTCGAATGTAGGGGTGAAGTTTTCATACATGTGCCAGCTCAACTAAAACCTGTTCTATGGCTTACTTCAATGGATTAGCAGTGGATGTTGTCTTCAGCAGTGGGGCCCTGCTGTCAGTTTGCAGAGTACATACTACTATCTCACCAACATCCTGGTTTCTTTGGGTGTCTTCATTTGACTCCTCCCCTCCCCCATGACAGCTCAATAGAATACAGTCTAGTTTCACTTCTGGAAGGGTCGTTTGGTAACGAGAGATGACTAGTATTCATTCTTTATTGGACATGGAGTTGGTAAAAAAAACTTTTTCCACCTTTTAGGCTTCAGTCTTGTCCAAATGACAGTGTCTTTTGCTTTACAGAAGCTGTCCTGTTTCATGGGGTCCCATTTTATTTATTTATTTATTGGTTGCTGTTGTTTTTTTGGAGACAGGGTTTCTCTGTGTAGCCCTGGCTGTCCTGGAACTCACTCTGTAGAGCAGGCTAGCCTCGAACTCAGAAATCCACCTGCCTCTGCCTCCCAAGTGCTAAAATTAAAGGCGTGCTCCACCACTGCCAGGTGGGGTCCCATTTATTTTTATTTATTTTTCATTTTTGTATTAGATATATTTTTTATTTACATTTCAAGTGATTTTTCCCTTTCCTGGATCCTCCCAAAAGGTCCCATAAGTCCTCTTCCCTCCCCCTGTTTCCCAATCCATCCCGTCCCACTTCCCTGTTCTGGTATTCCCCTACACTGCTGCACTGAGCTTGTCCAGGACCTGGGGGCCACTACTTTCTTCTTATTGGGCATCATTTGATATGTGCATTGTGTCTTGGGTATTCCAAGCTTCTAGGCTAATATCCATTTATCAGTGAGTGCATATCATGAGTGTTCTTTTGAGACTGGGTAACCTCACTTAGGATGATGTTCTCCAGTTCCATCCATTTGTCTAAGAATTTCCTGAATTCATTGTTTCTAAAGGCTGAATAGTACTCCATTGTGTACATATACCACATTTTCTGTATCCATTCCTCCGTTGAGGAACATCTGGGTTCTTTCCAGCTTCTGGCTATTATAAATAGGGCTGCTATGAACATAGTGGAGCATGTATCCTTATTACATGCTGGGGAATCCTCTGGGTATATTCAGAGGAGTGGTATAGCAGGGTCCTCAGGAAGTATCATTCCCAGTTTTCTGAGGAACCGCTAGACTGACTTCCAGAGTGGTAGCACCAGCTTGCAATCCCACCAGCAGTGGAGGAGTGTTCTTTTTTCTCCACATCCTCGCCAGCACTTGTTTTCTCCTGACTTTTTGATCTTAGCCATTCTGACCGGTGTGTGGTAAAATCTCAGGGTTGTTTTAATTTGCATTTCTCTGATGACTAAGGATGTTGAACATTTCTTTAGGTGCTTCTCAGCCATTCGATATTCCTCAGGTGAAAATTTTTTGTTTAGCTCTGTACCCCATTTTTAAGGGTCGTATTTGGCTCTCTGGAGTCTACCTTCTTGAATTCTTTGTATATCTTGGATATAAGCCCTCTGTGGCTCTCTGGAGTCTACCTTCTTGAGTTCTTTGTATATCTTGGATGTAAGCCCTCTGTCAAATGTAGTGTTGGTAAAGATATTTTCCCAATTTTTCTGTTGCCATTTTGTCCTTTTGACAATGTCCTTTGCCTTACAGAAACTTTGCAGTTTTATGAGGTCCCATTTGTCAATTCTTGATCTTAGAGCATAAGCTATTGGTGTTCTGTTGAGGAAATTATGCCCTGTGCCCATGTCCTCAAGGGTCTTCCCCAGTTTCTTTTCTATTAGTCTCAGTGTGTCTGGTCTTATATTGAGGTTCTTGATCCACTTGGACTTGAGCTTAGTACAAGGAGATATGAATGGATCAATTTGCATTCTTTTGTATGCTGACCTCCAGTTGAACCAGCACCATTTGTTAAAGGAGACAAATGATCTTTATCACTTGATCTTTGATAAAGGAGTGGAAAACACCAAATGGAAACACCATTTTTCCACTGGGTGTTTTCCACTCCTTTATCAAAGATCAAGTGATCATAATTCTGTAGGTTCATTTCTGGATATTCAATTCTATCCCATTGATCTACTTGCCTGTCACTGTACCAATACCATGCAGTTTTTTACACAATTGCACTGTATTACTACTTGAGGTTGGGGATACTGATTCCCCCAGAAGTTCTTTTACTGTTGAGAATAGTTTTACCTATCCTGGGTTTTTGTTAATTCAGATGAATTTGAGAATTGCTCTTTCTAAGTCTATGAAGAACTGAGTTGGGATTTTGATGGGGATCACATTGAATCTTTAGAATGCTTTTGTCAAGATAGCCATTTTTACTATATTAATCCTGCCAATCCAAGAGCAAGGAAGATTTTTTCCATCTTCTGAGGTCTTCAATTTCTTTCTTCAAAGACTTGAAGTTCCTGTCATACAAATCTTTCACTTATTTGGTTAGAGTCATACCAAGGTACTTTATATTGTTTGTGGCTATTGTGAAGGGTGTCATTTCCCTAATTTCTTTTTCAGCCTGTTTATCCTTGGAATATAGGAAGGTTACTGATTTGCTTGAGTTAATTTTATAACCAGCCACCTTGCTAAAGTTGTTTATCAGCTGTAGGAGTTCTCCGGTGGAGTTTTTTGGGTCACTTAAGTATACTATCATATCATCTGCAAATAGTGATAGTTTGATACTTCCTTTCCCATTTGTACCCCTTTGACCTCCTTGTGTTCTCTAATTGCTCTAGCTAGAACTTCAAGTACCATATTGAATAAATATGGAGAGAGAGGGCAGCCTTGTCTAATCCCTGATTTTAGTGGGATTGCATCAAGTTTCTCTCCATTTAGTTTGATGTTGGCTACTGGTTTGCTGTATATTGCTTTTATTATGTTTAGGTATGGGCCTTGAATTCCTGTTCTTTCCAAAACCTTTAACATGAACGAATGCTGAATTTTATCAAATGCTTTTTCAGCATCTAATGAAATGACCATGTGGTTTTTTTCTTTGAGTTTGTTTATGTAGTGGATTACATTAATGGATTTCCGTATACTGAACCATCCCTGGGATGAAGCCTACTTGATCATGGTGGATGATCATTTTGTTGTGTTCTTGGATTCGGTTGGCAAGAATTTTATTGAGTATTTTTGCATCGATATTCATAAGATAAATTGGCCTGAAGTTCTCTTTCTTTGTTGGATCTTTGTGTGGTTTTGGTATCAGCTTAATTGTGGCTTCATAGAATGAGTTGGGTAGTGTTCCTTCTGTTTCTATTTTGTGGAATAATTTGAAGAGTGTTGGTCTGATAGAATTCTGCACTAAAGCCATCTGGTCCTATGCTTTTTTTGGTTGGGAGACTGTCAATGACCACTTCTATTTCTTTAGGGGTTATGGGTCCATTTAGATGGTCTATCTGATCCTGATTAAATTTTGGTAATTGGTATCTGTCTAGGAAATTGTGCATTTCATCCAGATTTTCCAGTTTTCTTGAGTATAGGCTTTTGTAGTAGGATATGATAATTTTTTGGATTTCCTCAGTTTCTGTTGTTATATCACCCTTTTCATTTCTGATTTTTGTTAATTTGAGTACTGTCTCTGTGCCCTCTGGTTAGTCTGGCTAAAGGTTTATCTATCTTGTTGATTTTCTCAAGAACCAGCTCCTACTTCTGTTGATTCTTTGTATAGTTCTTTTTGTTTCAACTTGGTTGATTTCAGCCCCGAGTTTCATTATTTCCTGCCTTCTACTCCTCTTGGGTGTATTAGCTTCTTTTTCTTCTAAAGCTTTCAGGTGTTCTGTTAATCTGCTAGTGTATGCTCTCTCCAGCTTCTTTTTGTAGGCACTCAGAGCTGAGTTTCCCTCTTAGCACTGCTTTCATTGCCCATAAATTTGGGTATGCTGTGCCTTCATTTTCATTAAGTTCTAAAAAGTCTTTGGTTTCTTTCCTTATTTCTTCCTTGACCAAGGTATCATTGAGTAGAGAATTGTTAAGCTTCCATGTGTATGTGGGCTTTCTGTTGTTTTTGTTGCTATTGAAGATGACCCTTATTCCACAGTGATTTGATAGGAGGCATGGAATTAGTTCGATCGTCTTATCTGTTGAGGTCTGTTTTGTGACCAATTATATGGTCAATTTTGGAGAAAGTACCATGCGGTGCTGAGAAGAAGGTATATCCTTTTGATTTAGGATGAAATGTTCTATAGATATCTATTAAGTCTATTTGGTCCAAAACTTCTGTTAGTTTCACTGTGACTCTGTTTAGTTTGAGTTTCCCTGATCTGTCCATTGGAGAGAGTGGGGTGTTTAAGTCCCCCACAATTATTGTGTGGGGTGCAATGTATGCTTTAAGCTTTGGTAAGGTTTCCATTACCAATGCAGCTGCCCTTGTATTTGAATTGCATAGATGTTCAAAACTGAGAGTTCTTCCAGGTAGATTTTTTCTTTGATGAGTATAAAGTGGCCTTCTATATCTTTTTTGATGACTTTTGTTTGAAAGTCTATTTTATCTGTTATTAGAATGGCTACTCCAGCTTGTTTCCTGAGACCATTTGCTTGGAGAACTGTTTTACAGCCTTTTACTCTTAGGTAGTGTTTGTCTTTGACACTGAGATGCATTTCCTGTATGCAGCAAAATGTTGGGTCTTGTTTACAAATCCAGTCTGTTAGTTTATATCTTTTTATTGGAGAATTGAGTCCATTGATATTAAGAGATATTAAGGAATAGTGATTGTTGCTTCCTGCTGTTTTTGATGTAATTTTTATGTTTGTGTGGTTATCTTCTTTTTGGTTTGGTGAAAGGAGATTACTTTCTTGCTTTTTCTTGTGTGTAGTTTCCCTTCCTTTGTGGGTGTTTTCCTTTCATTATCCTTTGAAGGGCTGGGTTAGTGGAAAGATGTTGTGTAAATTTGTTTTTGTCATGATAAACGTTGGTTTCTCCATTTATGGTAATTGAAAGATTTGCTGGATATAGCAGTTTGGGTTGGCATTTGTGTTCCCTTAGGGTCTACATGACGTCTGCCCAGGCTTTTCTGACTTTCAGTCTCTGGTGAGATCCTTTGTAATTCTGATAGATCTATCTTTAAATGTTACTTGACCTTTTCCCTTACTGCTTTTAATATCATTTCTTTGTTTAGTACATTTGGTGTTTTAATTATTATATGATGGGATGAATTTCTTTTCTGGTGGAATCTATTTAGAGTTCTGTAGGCTTCTTGTATGTTCATGGGCATCTCTTTCTTTAGGTTAGGGGCGTTTTCTTCTATAATTTTGTTGAAGACTTTTACTGGCCCTTTCAGTTGGAGATCTTCACTCTCTTCTATGCCTATAATCCTTAGGTTGCGTCTTCTCATTTTGTCCTGGATTTCCTGGATATTTTGGGTCAGGAGCCTTTTGCATTTTTATTTTTCTTTGACTATTGTATCAGTGCTTTCTATGGTATCTTCTGCATCTGAGATTCTCTCTTCCATCTCTTGTATTCTGTTGTTGATGCTTGGATCCATGACTCCTGACTTCTTTTCTAGGTTTTCTATGTTCCAAGTTGTCTCCCTTTGTGATTTTGTTATTGTTTCTACCTCCTTCTTTAGATCCTGGATGGCTTTGTTTAATTCCTTCACCTGTTTTGTTGTGTTTTCTCTTAGTTCTTCAAGGGCTTCTTGCTGTTTACATATGTTCTCTTGTATTTTATTAAGGGAGTTATTTATGTCCTTCTTGAAGCCCTCCATGATGCCCTCCATCAGCATCATGACCTGTGATTTTAAATCCAAATCTTGCTTTCCTGGTGTGTTGGAGTATCCAGGACTTGCTGTTGTGGGAGAATTGGGTTCAGATGGTGCCATATTTGCCTTGATTTCTGTTGGCAACATTCCCATGTTTGTAGTTTGCCATCAGGTTATCTCTGGTGTTAGTTGGGCCTGCTGTTACTGGCAGGAGCTTGCCCCTCGTGTGTGTGTGTGTGTGTGTGTGTGCCTATAGGCCTGTCTCGGCAAACTTGGGTGAACTGCTTTCTCCTGGCACAAATTGCTGTTGTGCTGCAGAATTCCAGGGTGTAGGTCGAGTCCTGGTGTGATGTATCCCAAGTGATCCTCTACTCTGGTGGAACCTGCCTACCAATCTGTTGCACAGTCACAGAAGCAAAGATGACAGTCAAGACCCACTCTCTTGTAGTTGTATTTGGGTATGTACCTCTGTGGCCCCAATCAGCTCTGGATGTACGCTCTGCAGGCGCATCCTCCCCTCTGCAGGGCCCGACTCACCAGTGCAAGTTGCCTCTTCATAGCTGACCTCTGGGCATATAGCTGGCTTCCTGCACAGCTTGGAGATGGGGCACTGGGGCCAAGGCTGCTCCCAATCCAGAGGTGAAGACCGGAAGACTCTTGCCAGAGGCCTCCGGACTGGATCCTCTGCTCTGCAGGGCCAGACTCACCAATGCAAGCTGTCTCTTCCTACCTGGCCTCTGGGTGTATATTGGAGTCTCATTTATTAATTATTGATTTTAACATCTGTGCTATTAGTATTCTGTTCAGAAAGTTTTCTTTGTGTCAGTGGGTTTAAGGCTATGCCCCACTTTTCTCTCATGTTTAGTATATGTGGTTTTTATGTTGAGATCTTTGATCTGCTTAGACTTGAGTTTTATTCAGGGTCATAGATAATGTCTATTTTCATTCTTCTGTCTGCAGACATCCAGGCAAACCAGCATCATTTGTTGAAGATTCTATGTTTTATCCATATTGTATATCTGTCTTCTTTATCAAGTGTCTGTAGGTATGTATATTTATGTCTGGGTCTTCAATTCAGTTCCATTGATCAATGTGTCTATTTTCATGCTGATATCTTGGGATTTTCTTACTATAGCTCTATAGTACAACTTGAAACCAGGAATATTGATTCCTCCAGTTCTTTTATTGTTCAGGACTGTTTTAGCTATCTTGGCGTCATTTGCTTGTTTTTGGGTTTGTTTTGTGTGTGGATATTCTGTTTTTTCATATGAAGTTGAGAATTGTCCTTTCAAGGTCTCTAAATAATTATGTTGGAATTTTGATGGAGATTGCATTGACTCTGCTGATTGATTTTTGTAGGATGGCCATTTTTCACTATATTGTCAATGAATGGGCATGAGAGATCTTTTCATTTCTTGTATCTTTTTTAATTTCTTCCTCAAAGACGAAGCTTTTATCTTACAAGTCTTTGTCTTGTTTGGTTAGAGTTATACCAAGACATAATATTTGAGGCTGTCTTGAAAGATGTTGTTTCCCTTGTCTTGCTCAGTCTATTTCTCATTTATATATAGAAGGGCTACTGATTTTTCTGAGTGATGTTCATATCCAGCTGCTTTGCTGAAGATGTTTATCAGTTGCATGAGTTCCCTGGAGTAATTTTTAGCGTCACTTATATATACTGTTATGTTATCTGCAAATAATGATACTTTGAATTTTTCTTTTTCAATTTTTATGTCTTTAACCTCCTTAATTTGTCTCATTGCTGTAGCTAAGACTTCAAGACAATATGGTCCACTTGAAGAGAGTGGACCATATTGTCTTTTATATATATATATTATTTTCTATCTTCTCTGTTTACAATCTAAAAGCTTTTCCCTTTCCCAGTTCCCCCCTCCTCTTATGTCCCATAAGTCCTCTTCTCTCCATCCATACTCCTATCTTTCCCCTTCCCTATTCTCTGTCCTGGTACTCCCCTACAATGCTGGATCAAGCCTTTCCAGGATTAGGGCCCTCTTCTTATGCTATGCTAATTGTATCTTCAGTATTCAGAGTTTCAGGCCTAATTAATATCCACTTATCAATGACTGCATTTCATGAGTATTCTTTTGTGATTGCGTTACCTCGCTTAGGATAATATTTTCCAGTTCCAACCATTTGCCTAAAAAATTCATGAATCAATTGTTTTTAATTGCTGAATAGTACTCCATTGTGTATATATACCACATTTTCTGTATCCATTCCTCCATTGAGGGATATCTGGGTGCTTTCCAGCTTCTGGCTATTATAAATAAGGCTGCTATGAGCATAGTGGAGCATGTATCCTTACTGAATGCTGGGGAATTCTCTGGGTATATGGCCAGGAGAGGTATAGCAGGGTCCTCCGGAAGTGTCATGTCCAGTTTTCTGAGGAACCGCCAGACTAATTTCGAGAGTGGTTGCACCATCTCACAATCCCACCAGCAGCGAAGGAGTGTTCCTCTTTCTCCACATCCTCGCCAACACCTGCTGTCTCCTGAGTTTTTAACCTTAGCCATTCTGACTGTTGTGAGGTGAAATCTCAGGGTTATTTTGATTTGCATTTCCCTAATAACTAATGATGTTGAGCATTTCTTAAGGTGCTTCTCGGACATCCGAACTTCTTCAGGTGAAAATTCTTTGTTTAGATCTGTACCCTATTTTTTAATAGGGTTATTTGGTTCCCTGAGGTCTAACTTCTTGAGTTTTTTGTATATATTGGATATTAGCCCTCTATTGGATGAAGGGTCGGTGAAGATCTTTTCCCAATTTGTTGGTTGCTGTTTTGTCCTTTTGACAGTGTCCTTTGCCTTACAGAAACTTTGTAATTTTATGAGGCCCCATATGTCAATTCTTGATCTTCGAGCATAAGCTATTGGTGTTCTGTTCAGGACTTTCCCCCTGTGCCCTGAGTTTAGTAGAGTTGCTTTGAGTTTCTCTCCATTTAATGTTGGTTCTAGGCTTGCTGTAACTTTATTGTATTTAGATACGAGCCTACTATACCTAGATTCTCTAGGACTTGTCATGAAAGGGTGCCAGATTTTGTCACAGTCCTTTTTAAGCATCTGAGAAGATGATCAAGTATTTTTTCTTTTAGTTTATTTGTATAGCAGATTATATTTATTAATTTTGCTACTTTGAAGTATTCATGAATTTTTAGGATGAAGCATATTAATCATAGTAGATGATCTCTTTGACGTATTCTTCAATTTTGTTTGAAAGTATTTTATTAAATATTTTTGCATCTCTATTCATAGGAAAATTTGGTCTGTAATTCTATTTATTGGTTCTTCTCATGGTTGTGGTATTGAGTAACTGTAACCTTAAATAATGAATTGAACTGTTTTCTCCAAGCTCTGCACCTACATGCCCTAGCACAGGCAGCCTTACAACCACCACCGCTGTCACTCTTGAGGTAGCTGTATAGCCTGGTGACCAGGTTACAGGTTAAACTTCCTCTCTCTTTATATGGACATGGCCAATAAGCACCTGAAACTCCTCTTCATGTAAATGAAGCATCCCCAGCACCTCTACCCCAACCAATCATGTGTACTCACCCTGAAAACCTCTACCCACCTGCTAAGGTTAGTCCTTATTAGCCCAATAAAAAGAGCTGCTTCAGTGAAAACTGTCTCTGGAGAAGGGTCTTTCTCCTAAACTCATGCTGACAGAGATCCTGCTTAGGCCACCTGCCAAGATAAGCTTCCCTGCTTCTAGTCCAGCCTGGTGTGCAACAGAACCTGGATATACCAAGGGAAAAAGCAGGCAAGGGCTGATATTTCATATTATTTACTTTCTATTTACACCTAGCCTGATCCTGAATATGAAGTTAATACAGCTTAAATGTTATTTTTTTCCGGAGTTCCATAAAAACAATTATTTTTAAAAAAATTTTCAGACTTATAGGATAAGTCAGCAAGTAATTGTTAATATGTCTGTGATCGCTAAACCCTGAAAGATGGGCAGACCTATGAGGAGTCAATAGGAGTTGTTGGTGAACCAAGACTGGGTGATGTGTACCACTGTTAAAAGGTTTCACTGCTAAGTTAACATATGAGTGAAGACCTCAAAGAGGTCTGTGTGTGTGTGTGTATATGTGTGCGTATGTGTGTGTATGTGTGTATCTGTGTGTCAGTGAGTGAGGGTGGATGTGCCTGTGAGTGTTTGTAGTGTATTTGTGGGTGGACATGTATGTGTGTATTGTGGGATGTTTAGCTATAAAGACCCCAGTGTACTTGAAGCAGCACAAACCCACAAAGGTTCTTATCTGGATATGTTTAGCTTCCTTAAAACTTATTTCTTTTGTACAATTTCAGACATATAATGTGTACTTTGATTCCATCTCTTGCCTATTTAAATAATCTCTTCTACTTCTTTGTTTTCCCCATAAAACCTCATCCTTATTTTCAAAAATAAGTTTTCTCTCTCCTTAGCCAGAGATGGTGGCTCAGTGGTTAAGAGCTCTGGCCAGTCTTCCAGAGGATTCAGGTTCAATTCCCACCACTGACATGAAGGCTCATATACTCTTGTCACTCCATTTCCAGGGGGCATAACACTCTCTTCTGGTGCCCCTCATGACTCCTCCTATCTCCCTTCCTTTCTGTTTCAGCAGAGTTGCATGGTTATGCATAGGATCAAGTGTACAGATGTGTCTGTCATTAGGTTCCCTCTCATTTTGTTGTTTCTGAGTCTCCTTGTAACCCTCATAGCCTTTTTCTTGAAAATTACAGGAATAGTTATGGATTCAGATAATGTCTTCCTAACACCCTTGAAAACACACTTGGTCATAAACAAAACCACATGTGATCTTCTGATAGAGTTAACATCTTGAAGACTATTTTCTTTTCTAAAAAACAAAGAGAATGTCGATGCATATCTATTGTAATTAAGAGATAATCAATCAATAAACGTATATACTAGGTCTTTGTATGGTGTCTAATATAGGATACATATGTATATAGATACGTAATAATTTTTACTTTGATATTGTCATGCTTATTGCTATTTCAGTAATGCTGTTTCAATTGTTAAGTTCCTGAAGCCTTAGTTCTTTGCTGCCTCAAAGACTCTAAGGACAGTCGTTACCAGTTGACTCACTCTGCCCTGGCATCTGGGATTCTGCTCTGTTGGCTGTCTGTGGAGGCAGCTGTTTCCTATGAAGGCAGTCATTTTATCAGCTAAACACCAGAAAAAGTTGAAAGAATAAATTCTCTTTTATTTCTTGCAATGAATATTTGCTAAAAAATATCCAAAGGCATAGTGCACTAATGCAGACATTGCTACATGAATAAAATAATGATCTAGATAGCACATTAGAGATACAAGAGCATTGTAACCAGGTAACAGTGTCAGAGCCTTTCTTGGGCAAAATAAGGTCTGGAAGCAGAGTGGTCCATATCTAAAGGGCAACAGTGTAAAGGTCTCCATAACTATTCCACTGAGGCATATTTCCACCTGAGAACTATACACAATATTCAGAGCATTTCCTGCCCTTGTAATTTAGAGCAGAGTTCCAGGATTTGGGTTATTATTTCTGATTGGTGCAAATAACAAATAAGACCCAGCAGATGCCAAGATCTAGCACTTGAGAGTATGGTGGTAAATATTTTTTTAAAATTACTGTTTCCTTTACTGCATAATAACATTCTGCTATCCTTATATGTTTCTTTCTGAAAGTATATGGGCAAACCTTTAAGTGTCACAGCCTTACTGTAGAAAAAGCTGAAAGAGCAGTAAGCCCAGGAACAGAATGTTCCAAACAACCATGGTCCTTTCTGTGTCCTAGTAGCATATAATCAAAGGTAATTTTCATGAACACTTTCTTGCACATGAAAATTGCTTACAAGAAGAAATAAGGACTTCTAATTATTGATCGAATGTATGTGTTTTTGAGGTCAGGTGTCTTAGTGATTTTTATGATAGCTTACACACAGCAATTAGAGACTAGAGAGGACAAAGATAATGTTCAGAAATATTCAGTATTTGTAGAGAGATGGTCTTCTCGCTCATAAATGACCAACTTGCTGTGGTGTTCTCATAGTGCAGAGAAGGGAGAAGAATGAAGTCCATTTTTATAAAAGCAGTGATACTATTCTGGACAGTGCTGTTAGGCCGTAATCACTTTCCCAAAGCCCCACTTTCAAATATTATCCCACTGAGGCTGGATTTAAATATAAAGATTAGGTTTTGGGTCTAAAGAAATATTTAGACAACACTGTTAGTTATGCATAGGCCTTGGATGAGAAGCACAGAATATTCATCACTACAGATCCTGAGTTTGTCTGTAGGCTGAGAGTCAGAAAGATTTGACAATGTCAGAGGATAGGGCAGAACGAACACATGGTTCTCAGTTCATGGATCTGTATTTGTTTTGTATCACATGTGAGAATACATGCAATCCCTGATGATCACCTTAGTTGATTCCATGTCTTGGTTGTCGTAATATTGCAAGGAGCTTGTGTTGCTGATAAGCTATGGAACATCAAGTGAATCATTTCTGTTTTCTGAAGATTATATAAATAATTTCACAAATATAGTTTATAATAATGTCAAGTTTTTAGATCTTTTTGATAGTGAAGTGTGTGTGTGTGTGTGTGTGTGTGTGTGTGTGTGTCCCATGAACTTAATATGTCTGCTAGAAATACAATGAACTCAATAGGTTCATACATATCATTTCATAATGCTGTAGAAGTCTGCTGCTTGTGTCAGTGGACAGGAAGGAAGTTAGTAGAATATCTGCAATTTTTTTTTCTCAAGGGTTTGACCCTTTTCTGCTCCCACAGGTCATTTGCATTCCTGAGCACATGTTCCCATCTAATTTCCCTTCACCTTCCTCCTCTGCTTCCCTCTTTCACATTTAAGAGTCCTTGTAATGAATCTGGAGAGATGGCTTGTGGTCATGTGTACACTGCTCTTCAGTGAATCCAAGTTCAGTTAAAGGCACATCAAAACTCTCTGTAACTACAGCTTGAGGGATCTGAGCTCCTCTTCTGGACTCGAACGTAGATGCCCCATGCCTCCAAACAAAATACAAATAAAGATCACATGTGATGACATTGGTCCCACTTGGATAATCCAGGATAACTTCCCCATCTTGGAATACTTCATTTTACTCAACGATCAGCCTCTGGCAGTGTTAGGGATATTTAAAGGTAAGTATCAACATTATGGGGAACTTCATTCATTTTTTCATATGAATCCAGAGTTGTAGGAAATACACATGGAGAATAATTGGTTTGTTTGGAAGATGGTTTGTTCGGAATGTTTTTAAATCGAAACTTCAATAAGTGCTATATTTATCCCACACTTTCTTTTTGTCATAGAGAGTCATTTTTAACCCTTCTCCAGGCCTAAGTCACGGGTGACAGGATAGTCAATTTAACTCAATCCCTTAATGTGCTTATTTAAAATATTTGGGCTAGAAAAAGTTTTCTGTAACATTCTGCAAAGTTGGTGTCAAGTCTGTAGGGCTGGAGACAATGAATTGAACTGAGTATTAGCCACCAGGCTGCCCTTTCCTTATTGAGACAGTAACAAGCATGAGACACAGAAAATGCTGCCAACTCCCTGGTGCTCCACTTTTCCAGATGGCTCCAGCTGGTACTGGGTGATGCACAGGGCAGAGACGGAGCTCCAAAGAAAACACTTGGGGCTGCTTATATATTCAGGGAATGAGAGGAGAGTTAGGGAGGAAACAACAGTTCAATTTTCATAGAAGATCAGAATCGTATATTTTATGTACATGAAATGTTTTAATGTGGGATGAGTAATCAAATCAGGATAATTAGCATAGCTATCACATCATATTCTTTCTTGTGCTGAAAACACTTACATCCCCACTTTCATCTATTTTAAAATATGCATTGGCATTATCTGTAGTTAAAATGCTGTTCAATAGATCACTAGAACTAACTTTCCTCTTCAATAGAAACTTTCTGGCCTTTGACTATTCTCTCTCTCTCTTTTTTTTTTTATCTATTTAGGCCAATTCTTTTTTCTAGACTATGACAAATGCACTATGTTTATGAGTTTAATATTTTCATAATACAGCCAAATACTAACAGGTGATATTAATTTCCCCATGTCTTTAATATTTTACTTATGTTCACTAGATTCACCCAGGTTGTGGAAATTGGTGGAATTGTGTTTGGCAGACAGTATACCATGCTACTGTAGATTGTGATGGCCAGTTTCAGTTTCCAATGTGACTGCATC